>NW_020925302.1:1132531-1327490 GCF_003984885.1 Neopelma chrysocephalum
ACACACTCAAAAATGCTGCCTCTAACTCTGCTCTGGGCTAGGCAGAGATGGGGGGGCCGCAGGGCTCCCCTCTCCCCCCGGAGTGGGGGGAAAGAAGGAGCCCAGCCACCCCCCCGGCCTTCCACACCTACACGCAGCAGACACCAACAGCCCAAGTGCCAACACAGAACTTGCCAACCACTTCCAGTGCTGTGAATATATGATTTTTGAGCAGAAGCGAACAGCATGAGTGGTGATTGGCTCTTCAGGGAACATTGCCCTGAATCACCTCTGAACCCCCCCTCTCGAGGGGGGGCCAATCTCAAACCATAACATTTGGTAACAAAAGTAAACTACTTTGCCCTGTGCCTACTTTGCACTTATTTTGTTTTAAACAATGCAACTAATGAGGTCCTACCTTTCTGTGGGCGCAAATGCCGGAAGTCATTATAGTGGAACTCTGCTTTTGTGTCAGCTTCTCCTTCTCATTAAGGAACTTAAAGATAATTAGTGTTTGTCTTGAGGACTTCTTTTATGAAGAAAATTAAATAATCCCTTTTAAAATAGATTTTGTGCCAAAAAACTCTCTTCTATCCATACGTTTAATCATCCACATATTCTAACAAACTCATGAGTAGCTTTTGTAATCACGGCTTAACAACTAAAGGATGTTAAGTAAATACCTGGCTACATCCTGAAATGTAAATGCTCTTTTTTATGCCACTTGCAATGAGTTTTTACTTATCTTTTGTTTTTCAGAGTGGCTTGAGCGTTTCAAGAGCCACAAGGGTGAAACTGTTTAATTCAGCCATGAAAATCTATCTCAAAAGGAAAGAAAGTTAAACATATCAATTATTAAGTGCTTTCAGCTAGATTCTTCTTAAAAAATTTAAAGGAAATGTAGGCCGTCTAGACCTGACAAACTAAGAAATGGCCTTCAAACAAAATGCTAGCTGAACTAGAAACAGACTAGAAATAGAGAGAAAAATTACCTTATATGGAGGAAGATCAGAGGAGAATGTTGATTTCTTCACACCTTGTTAGGACAAGTTGTATTTCTATATAGTTGCAGGTAATCTGTATGGACAAAGTCTACATAGATGTCTGTCAAAGACATCTGTTAGACATATGAAGCAAATCATTCTTGCAGAATAAAACTGTATTTTAAGTTACCTTCTGAAGTCCTCTTAGACTCCTTTATCAATATAAAAATTGAGGTCATAAAAATGAAGTGGTTTTCTTTTCTAAATCTGTGTTTGCTGGACGTTTCTTTGGCAGTGTTATTATATATATGTACTTTTGGTTGCCTAAGCCCCAGAGAACAAGAAAGAAAGACAACAGAAGTACTCTGAAATATCAATTCCACACTAGTGTTCCTAAATTATTTTATTCTCTTCTATTTAGGCACCTGTCATGGTTCAACCCCAGCCAGCCTCTTGCTCACTCTATCCCAGAGTGAAATGGGGGAGAGAATGGGAAAGGTGAAAGTGAGAAAACTCATGGCTTGAGATGAAAGACAGTTTAATAGGCAAAGAAAAACTGTGCATACAAGCAAAGTAAAACAAGGAATTCAGTCGCCACTCTGTATAGGCAAGCAGGTGTTCAGCCATCCCCAGGAAAGTAGGGCTCCATCATGCATAGCGGTGACTTGGGAAGACAAATGCCAATTCTTCAAATGTTCCCTCCTTTCTCCTTCTTTCCCCAGCTTTATACAGTGAGCATGACATCATATGGTGTGGCATATCCCTTGGGTCAGCTGTCCCAGCTGTGTCCCCTCCAAACTGCTTGTGCACCCCCAGCCTCCTTGATAGTGGGGAGGTGAAGAACAGAAAAGGTCTTGGCTCTATGCAAGTGTTGCTTGGCTGTAACTAAAACACCTCTGTATCATCAGGACTGTTTACAGCACAAATCCAAAACACAGCCCCATACTAGCTGCTCTGGGGAAAATTAATTGTACCCCAGACAAAATCAGCACAGCATCATAAAAAAAAATACACTCCAAACAGAATTCTACTAAATTATAATGGAAATTCATTTTTTATTACTAAGCACAAATGAAAATAGAAAAAGGGGTGAGACCACTAGCACTTCTTCATGCTTCTTTTTTTTCATTTTTGTGCAAGGTGCTGGAAGTAGGCTAGGCTTTTAACAAAGAAAACATTCCAATTTTATCTTTCAGAAGGCCAACACAAAGGAAATGATGGAAGCTGTGAGACTTACATACAACTTGCTGGTTTACATTTTTAAAAATTTCTTTTGGTCCACTTACTTTGACAACTCCTGTTGAGAGCAAGGATATAAATGCACGAAAGAGAGAGAAAATGGCTTGATAATTACTCATTTAGACCTGAAATATGATACACTATGAAATCAAGATAATATAGATCCTAAGAGGTAGATTCCTAGTAATACAATTTTCCTAAATACGACTTCTATTGTACACATTTTCATGGTACAATGTCTGACATCTTTCAGATGTCAATCTATTACCTGCTTAGTTTCCCTCTTACCTGTACTGTATTTATGTTAATCACTTTTCTGAGCATTCTTTGGTAGAACAAGAATATCTTTTCCAGAAAAAATCATCTGAATAGGTGAACACAATTAAGATTTTCTCATTTTTGTATGTGAAAATGCTAGTTAGTACTTTATAAGTAATAATCATGCTGGTATGTCCAGTAGGTTGGAAAATCCCGCCACTCACATTGTGAGTTTGAGAGGGAAAGATTCTAATTGGGGTAATCTGATTTAGCAAGTTTATAGGTACAATGTCCAACCATGCTTTCAAGTATCAAGGGGAACAAAGTTTCTATAGACCGTTTGAGGAGATGTTAAGTGCCAGAGAATGCATACATCAGTTTTATCTTTTTTAAAAACTCAGCCTAGACAGTTAAGACTATGCTCTCTTTTCAAAGAAGTGTAAGTGGACTTTCAAGTATCTTTCATTATGTTTATTTCTGTGCCTATTTGCAACATTTGCTAGATAAAAAATTCAGACTTTATTTTGAGTATTCAGAATGTTGAAAATATTTCTATTTAGACACTGACATGTTTAAAACAGCTAAGTTCTTCTGCAATCCTTGCACTTGTCCACAGTACAAACCAGCATGAATCAGTGAAACATGATTGGCATGAATGCATGTATCAGAAGATCAAACTTCCTAAGGTAATTTCTGTTTTATTTTAATGGATATAAAGTGTATATATATATGTATATATGTATAAATATATATCTCTCCCAAAATACATATGTATATGTAAACTCTCTCTGAACATTTATGGTTGTTGACTCTGTGAAAGTTGTATGGCATATACACAATAAATTCCTTCCTTCAGTTGTGGAGGCTTACAGGGCTATATTTTAATAAACATATATGAATAAAACTAGTTTTTTGCTAGCGCAACTGCAGTGTTTTGTGATAAATACCAATCTAATGGAAAGAGTTAATTAGGAGTGTCTACATGATGCTTTTAGTCATATGATTTATATTTAGCTAGTCCAATGAGGAACAGGATGTTTGACTCGATCCTTATGATACCTTTCCAACTTCGTATATTCTGTGATTCTGTAATTCTAGGAATATACCAATGTGAGGAACAGAATTATGCAGAAGATGAGAACATTTTTCTTAGTTCAGCTATGTTTGTTAGTTCCAACAAGTAACTTCTGTGTCTCAATTTCTGTTCACCATCTCAGTGCTGAGCTAGGAGGAAGGAGCTTGAGGAGAAGCTGTAGAATAGTGTAGTAGTTTGGGGTTGTCCTGTGGTGTTCCCTTTCAGTCAGTGCTGTGTAATACACTTACTGTCATGTAACTGATGCAGTTTGTGCACACACAAATACACTCACACAAGTAAATGCCTTCAATATTGGACTAGCCATCATGAAGTCTTAACAAAAAAGGTTTTTCTTGATAAAGTAGATTGATTTCTACCTTACCACAGGTCGGTTAATCAATAACCTGGACACTTAAAGCTTTAAGATCCTTTAATACAGGCTTACAAGGCATATTTAACTGCCTTACTCATCTGAATGTCAATGCAACTTGTATATTTGGAGGGCCAATGATACAGATACTCAGGAAGGCAAAATACTCCACGAAATAAAGGAGCCCCTGAGAGCACAGGTGGTGCAAAAGTTCCAGTCTGGTTTAGTGGTATATGTTGCTGGTTATCAAGGCAAAGATCGCTTTCTACGGCACACCCTGCCAGCAGCTCTCTTTATGGAGTGGGAAAGAAATACATAAGTTCCTGTAAATGGAATGTGCCATGGTAATTTGCCATGGAAAGGGAAACATTCTCCTAAGTAGTAAAGCATGAAGTTATTTTAGGTTTTATGCATCACAGCCTCAAAGTCCACCCAGGTAGTATCAGGAGACTTCTGCACAGCAACCACTGACAGAACTTGAGGGAATGGTCTGAAGTTGTTAACAGGGAAGGGTTAGGTTGGATATTAGAGAAAGGTTCTTCACTGAGAGGGTGGTTGAGTGTTGGAACAGGCTCCTCAGAGAAGCGGTCACAGCACCAAGTCTGACAGAGTTCATGATGCATTTCGATGATACTAGCAGGCACATGGTGTGACTCTTGGTGATGGTCCTGTGCAGGGCCAAAAGTTGGACTCAGTCATCTCTGTGGGTCTCTTCCAACTCGGCATACTCTGTGATTCTGTGATTCTGTGAAGTATTCTCATATTCTGCACTGTTTTAAACTTCTCAATAGATGCAGTCTGAACTGCATTTTCTGATATGAAGAGGCTTTAAAAGCTACATTTTTACTATTAAGATTGAATATTAATATTTACATTAGAGTGCTGCTTTAGGGCTCTTGCATACAAATTCTAATTTAATTCTGTCAATAATGACAGATTTTACAGTATGTTTACTTATAACAAGTCAGTGCTATGATAATTGTCCAGGTTTTTGACCAACAAGATTGAGGCCTTACAGATGGAAATGGTGTTCTTGTTGTTGGACATGATGTCTGTAAATTGTAACTCCCAAAAGAAATGGAATATAGGGCACAAACATTAGAATCTTGATCAGTACTACGTTCACTAATCAAAATAATTTGTTGAATGGGATCTGGGCAAACTGAAAATGTGCTTTTCTTCCAAACTGCATGTATAGAGGGATATATAACTATAGATGCTCTGAGCTGTGTTGCTCCTCCTAAGTATTTTCTAATGCCTATTGAAATTAAAGAGAGTACTCCTCCAGCTTCAATAAGCTTTAGGCTTGGCCTTTGGTTATCATCTTTTTGTTGTTGTTCTGAAACCATGTAATCAGCTGTGGGATGAAGGATAAGCTGCTGTAAATTCTTCTTAATTGCATTTAAAAAAAAAAGAAAGGAGTTTCTTCTGCAGAACTTCCTTTCCACTGGGTATCTCATAATTAGGAGGAAAGTATCTCTGCTTTTGCAGTGGTTTATTTCAATTCCAATTTTAGTTGAAATTAACCTTTTCAAATGTTTGTGATGCTGGAAATTAAGGTAATATACATATCCTACACAGCATTTAAGATAAAGACATATCTGTGTATAAGTAATTTGCTTTTCTTTGCAAATTCTTCCCACTTCTTACCCAGTTAAGGCTTTTCTAATTTATTTATTACAACTTATTAAACTTCACAGTAAGGTTTTTCAGGTGTCTCCACAAGTGCCCCCTTGACTCCCTGGGATTGCATAAGTATTTTCAGGACTCTATTCTGGAGGGTACTGCTGATACAGAAAGCCTAAATGAGTTTAGTGGTAGACTGGCTAATAATCACAGAACAGAAGCCACCTTCAAGGTTGCTAAGAACTTATGCACCATCTCAAATCTAGGAAGCTGTAAATGCAGAGGTGCTAGGACACCATCACCCCTCGCCATTGTATGTGGGCCTTTACCCTGTCCTTACCATCTTCCACAGGTACTACCTTTAGCAGATGTACAAGACATAATCTGTAATGCCAGTCTGTGATTTTGTAGAAAAATCGCACTTTTCACTTGTCATCTTTTAAATTTGGGACGCTCTGTATCACAGTAATCTCAGAGTGTTGTACAGTTTGTAGACTGTGTGTTCACCCCGGTGTTGCTTAAAGATACAGAGTAGGAAAAAAGTTCACAATCAAGCTGATTATTCAGCACAATCATATTTTTTTTGATACTTTAAATATCCTCAATTAATGAACATAGTGCAACATTAATTAATTTGTCTTATATATGTGACAGCAGATGGCAGTTATGGGAAAAAAAAGTTTTTTCAGAAAAAAAAGAGAAAGAAAAACTTCCTCCTCCTTAAAGTGTTTAAATATACTCATTTATTTATTTATTTATACCCTCTGCAAGTGCTTGTCAAATTCTCATTTGTGTCTTTAACCTGCCAGAGTTTATAATCCTTCCTACTACCCTTCCTTAAACATGACTTTGGCCTTTTAAAGATGCCCTCTTATTTCTAACAACCTCTTTTATCCTGTAGTGCCATGCAGACTTTTCTCAGCTTTACCCTAATAAAGTTTTTTGGTTTTTTTTCTCATGTGAGGAAGCTGAATCAAAGTACCACTGACACCTTTGGAAAGATTTTCAATACAAACATTTTGAATAATGTCCTGTGTGCTGATGAGGATAGCTTTTCATCTCTTAGGTTTCCGTATTACTGCTGGTTCTGTGCTTTTTTTCCTAAGCATGCTCACACCAGAGTCGGACCTTGCTCCACATATTCCCATCCTTGTGCACAGCAATATAGCAAAACTAACTCGTCCATGAACACTGATTTACTGTCTTGTGTGCTGCTGGTGGTGATCATTTCTGACTAATGTAAGAATCATACTCTTCCTCATACCCATGAATTTCTCGGCTGTTAAGTCCTGACCTGTAGAATACAATTGAGAGCAAAAACTGAGGTTTGAATCTAACTTGCAGGATTATGATAGGTGAAGGCATCTTGTATGTGGGCCCATGTTGCTGATGCAGATATCTGTGTTACACAGGCAAGGTCCCTGAGAGTACATGCTCTGGCAGCCATGCCAGACACAGGATATGTTAGTACAGGCAGTGGTGTGGGAATGAGTTTTACTGACAAGAGGTACAGCTTATACACAGGGAGCAGTCCATAACTCTCAAGAAGCTGCAGAGCTCAAAGATAATAATTCCAGTTTTAGTTCTGGAAAGAACTAAAGATAATAATTATGATTTAGTTCTTAGGTAGCTATTTCAGTATGAATACCGTTCCCTTGTTTGAAAACATGAAATATATAGATATGTGTATATATGTATATATATATAAGGCAAACTACCAGTTTTTACAATGCACCATCAGTGACTATTTGAGGATTGCAAACTGAAGAAGCTCTACCATATAATAAGTCAGTTAGGGCTCAGATGTGAATAAAGTCATCAGTATTATTTTTCCCTACATATATTTTTATTGAACTAGTGCTTGATTGCAATAATAAACTTACAGGTTCCCGCTTAGATTTACTTATTCTAATTCATCTCCTCAAAAAAGTCAAAGTGCATGTAATCCTCCTGGTCTTTATTACCTGACTGCTATTTAATAAACCACACCAATCTCTAAAATCGAAACTTATAAAATGTCTTAGCATGGCTGCACTGATCTTTTTTAATTCAAGGTCTGCCAGGAGAAGGTTTGTAGACTTAGTGTGTAAGGCATAAGTAGAAATTCTGCTGTGTGGTTACTTGTACATTTCACAGCAATCTCTTGAGAGCATCACTACCTTCACCATTCTTGTCTTGGGTAAATCTCTGCATGCTGTTTACCTCCCAGTTAGAATGTACTACAGAAAAGGATTTGTTGACTGGATTAATTTCCTTTCCTTATTTGTGGCATACAGTTGCTGTGCAAAGCTAACCAGTCATTCATATCCTGTGGATAAGTCAAAGAAATGGGACATGAGATGATCAGGGCTTTTAAAAAATTGCTAAACTTTCTTAATTTTCAGATAATAAACTTGTATGAACATAAATTTACAGTCAGTACAGTGCCACTGTCAAAAAGTCTACCATTCTTGCTTTTCTAAAGACATTCTTTAAATACCCAGAGTTTCTGAAAACCAAACAAAGCCAAACCCAAAAATGTTCATATGCAAAACACTTCAAATGGACTTTGTGTAAAGCCTACCACCTCCAAAACATGATTTTAGTTCGTAAAATAAGAACAACCAGGGTTTCATTTGTTTGAATGTATCTGGCTCTGTCTTATCATAGAACTTACAGTTCTGCAAAGACAAAAGGCAAGAGGTAAACTGCTCCAGGACTCAGATACTATTTTTGTGAGCCAAGGAGTATTTGCTTGTCTTCAAATGTTCATCCACAGACTCTGATGTGTGAAAAGACTTAGTTCCTCTCTGTAAAACTCGTCAGCTTCATCAGTTGGAATAAATTTGTTCTTCAACACTGCAGCTTAGAAAGAAGTAGTTGGAGACTCCTTCAAAAATGAGTGGCAAACTCATGTTCACAAGCACTGGTCTTCATGAAGGATTCATATTACATTGATATGTGCTGGAGGGGCAGCACAGAAAACGTGATTGATACAGGAGATTTCTAGAGTGCTTTGTTGATAACTTGACGACAGAATTAATCAAAGATAACATGGATAAACAAGTGCTCCTGGCAAAACTCAGACACAAAAAAGAAGTCCACAAGAGGTAAAAATAGAGTCTGGTGGTATAGGAGGAACTGAGAGACACACATGGAGCATGCAGGCATGCGGTTAGGAAACCTGAAGCCCATTTGGAGTTCAGTCTGGTAAAGAAATTGAAAGGTAACAAGAAAGGCTTATATGAGTATATCAGCAAAAAAGGAAGAACAGAAAAAGTGTAGGCCCACAGGTGAATGGGGCAGGCAATGCCATGACACAGGAGCTGGTGAAAACAACATACTTGGCATTGCCTTTGCTTTAGCTTTTGCTGGTAAGACTTGCTACAAGGAATCCATGGCCACACAGACCAGTGGGAGACTCCAGAGAAGTGCAGAAGACTTACCTTAGTGGAGAACAATCAAGTAAGGAGGCATTTAAACATATTGGACACACACCTAGTTTCATGGACACTGACAGGATTCACCTGCAAGTGCAGAGAGACTTATCTGATGCAATTGAGAGACTTACCTGTAACAGCCCTGGGTAACCTGCTGGCCCTGCTATGTGTCCGTGTTCAGTACGCAATCATCAGTGCTTTCAACTACTGCTCAATTATAACAGTGAGTGAGCATTTTGGAGAATCAACTGTTCATCATAAAATCATAAGAGAAAAATTCTATGAGGGACCTTAATGATCATCTAGTTCCCATGGACAAGGATACTGCTCACTAAACCAGGTTGCTCAGAGCCCATTCAACTTGGCCTTGATCACTTCCAGGTATGGGGCATCTATGGCTTCTCTGAGTCTCCCCACCCTCTCAGTAAAGAATTTTGTACTAATATCTAATCTAAACCTACCCTTATTCAGTTTAAAACCATTCCCCATGGCCCTATCATAACACGTCCTTGTAAAAAGGCAAAAAATTTTTTGACTTTTTTTTTATTATTGTCTGAGCAAGTTATCAAATAACTCGACCAGTTGTCCAAACTGGATCAAAATGGATTTTTCTTTAAAGAATTAATCTATCTCTTTTAAGTTTTTCTCATTGTCAATTGTATTTATTCATTTTATATTTTCCCACCTAAATTGAAAGGTATGCTTATTGATATTCCAGAAGATTTAACAATATTCTATTTTTTTTCCTGAAAGGCATCCTAAATGCTAAAAAGTACAAGTTCATGTGTGCAACGCTGTTATCACATGAAAATGGAAGATTTACTCAACGCTTAGTGTTTGATTAGTGTGTCAGCACCCCAGGAAAGCCAAGATCCCTGGGCCCGACCAGTCTGTCAGCGTCGTGTTATGGGGACCCCTCACTGAGCAGTCCTCTGGATTGGAGGACAGTTTGAACGACTTGTTCAGGGTCACATACTAACAGTGAGATCCCTTCCTGGGTCTCCACACTTTTACACATTGCCAGTCTCTGCCAGTGCCCTTGAAGGGCTCACATTAACAGTTTAAAGAATAATACTCTTTATTAATAAAATTGTGACAGGTTAAGGTTTGAGGATTGCCAGTAATA
Source organism: Neopelma chrysocephalum (assembly GCF_003984885.1). Lineage (NCBI taxonomy): Eukaryota > Metazoa > Chordata > Aves > Passeriformes > Pipridae > Neopelma > Neopelma chrysocephalum. The sequence continues at coordinate 1,142,607 of NW_020925302.1, forward strand.
GTATCTGACTGCAAAAAATTATTCAAAGCAATATACAAATTCAAAGCAATATACAGTAAAGGTCTAATCCCCAGTAAAAGCCAACTTGAGTTAATGATGAAGTGGGCACATAGTGCAGTTCTTTACCCAATAGACATCCCTACTGGGGAGATGACAGGTTCAGCTTGTTGACTGATCCCAAAAGATCCAACGGAGTCTTACCTGACTTCTCCCCATTATTTACTTACTTTTATACTATTTCTTTGTGTTTAGGTAGAGTTTCAGTGTCTTTAGTCATACATCTTCGTGAGGGGTGGTTGTACCTTGAGGGTGGATATCTCAGTATAGGAACTGAGATATAGGAGCTTGGGATGAGGACATGCATCCATCCAAAGAAAGTGGTCTCCACACAGTTGCTAATTCAACAGCAGGTCATCTTCCTTTATCTGCCTTGGTTTTAGCTGCTGTGCAGATTATCAGCTAGAAACTACCACTGAGTTCCCTCCTCTGCAAGGGTTTTTACAGAGGCTGGTGGTGGTGTCTCCACTCCACCCTTCATTTAGTCCATCTTAGGTTGTATTGTGTGTGGTACATCAGGAATGATGACCACATTCCATTCAGAGAAAACAACTGTATTTTTTCTGGTAATTCTCATGCTGTTATCTCTTTAACTCCAGTCATTTTCCCAGAGCTATGCTTGAAAAGGTCTTCTTCCTTCTTTAATTGGAGTTGCTTCTTGGCATTTCAAGTAGAGCCAGATGTTATTTCACTGAGTTGGTCTTTGTAACTAGCATGAACATGGAAAAGCAGAGCCAACACATAAAACTGGGCTTTGAAATTTGTACTAATAACACTTAATTCTATTTTATATTTTGTGTCCAGCCCTTATCATGTGGCATTGTTCAAGGTTGCCTCATAAGAACTATTAGATAGGAACCATATTTCAAAGTAGTCTTTGAAAAATTGTAAATTTCAAGGTAATTTTTTTCTTATTATTGAAACAGTGCAAAGGAAAAGCTCTTCATTTGCTATGTAGAGGATAACTGTAGGCAAGAGATATATCTGTAACTTCATAATATCTAAATGTTGATACAAAACACTCATTTTCCACTTCTTATTGTACAATTTCTTGACACTCTTTAATCAACACCATAGGAAACACATCAAATAGGCTTACTTGATAGTTTCAATTAATGCATTTAAATTTAACAGAATTTTATGTAGCATCACACTTGTATGGATGGCATCTGTTCTTGCTTTTAACTCTCATAAGTATTTATACATGATGGCCCTTGAGCCATTTCTATCTGCATAAAAACATTATACATCAATTTTTGGTTGATGGGCATATGTTAAGTAATATGTTTAACGGGCCACAAAATAATTTCCATGGAAAAATACTGGATATCAGAGCAATAGATTGTTTAATCAGTTATGATAAACCTACCATCTAGATTAGGGAGAATAAAAGTTGAATGATGATGTTCTAAAATTGTCCAGTAGGGTGCTTACCAAACATACAGCAGTGTGTAACCTTTTTACCACTGCAGATTTACTTACCACTTACAATACAAATACAATACAATACCACTTACCACTAATAATACAAATTCAAATATGGTTATTTGGTCTTTGTGAGGCCTTTCTATATGTTTTTTGATATAGGCTCTTTAGAAAGTGTGATCTTTTCTTTATAGGTACAGGTGTCCAGTCATGCTGGGGCAGCACAGGACATAGGACTCAAGATTGTCTTCTTGTACACGTATGAAGTGCAGCATTCCCAAGACGCTGGTTAAAATATAATGTCTTTTTGTGGTAAATCAGTCACTCAAGCAACTTCTTGTATATATAATGGGAGCTATTACATATTGAACTTTATTGTAACACAAGAAGATGCTGGTGGCTCTTGATTAAGGGATTTTATTTCTACTGCTCATTTCCTGCTTTTCATGAAAAATGGAAAGAAACTGGAGGCTTTTTACTATATTAGTTTTTACTACATTAGTTAAGTTGGAAAATTTTGATTTGTGTCACTAAACAACATTTCACTACATAAAACCTAGTACTAGACTGTAGAAAATAATGTACTGTAATGTGCCAAGAAAAAGAATTTCAGTGAAAGACTTATGTGTTTATAATGATGTTTTGGTATGAAATCCTTCCCATAACAGAACTATCTTTGCCTACTGAAGGTTCTTACAGTACTACTGAATTGCATGAACTGTGACCACAAATATTTATATGAGTGACTAAAATTACCTTTGGCTTATGCAGCAAATTAGTCCTTAGGTTGCCCTAATACGGCCAGGAAAAAAGAGCAAAGATTTTGACCCTCTGGGCTCTTATGTTGCACATACAGGCCATTGTTCCAGGTAAGAAAAGGAGCCATAGAGTTATTATTTCCCATCCATCAGGCAATGAGAGAGGTGACAACAGGCCACAGAAGGCCACAGTTGACCAGCTGGGGACACCTGCAGGGTAAACATCCCTCTCACTTGATGGGTCTGCTTTAGGAACATGGGCTACAAAACTTGTGCCATCCCAGTGTCAGCCTAATCTCTATTATTTTTCTGTCATTTTCAGCATCACACTCTAATCAACTGAGCTAATCTCAGGATATGTCATTGGAAGAGTTCACAAAGTGCAGATGATGTCTGTGTTGCTGTCCTTGAAGCCTGTGTATTGGTCTTACAGAGGAAATTTGTGCTGTTGCATTTTATGGATGTGTTGAATTTCATTTTAATCTTGTCATGTTGCCCTCAACTAGATACTTTTTCACTGGACATCCAAGACAAGAGCCCCCAAAGCCCCAGTGTGGTCCTAGAAATAAGGAATCCACTGAGTGCCAGGCTGCCTGATAATATGTCACCCAAATACTGCATCACTGATGTCAAGAACTTTTTTCCTCAGCAGAGAGTTTGAGGAAAGACCCTGTTATGAACTTGTCCTCTGTTTTTGTTTTCCTGGCTTGCAATCTAAAGCAGTAGGCTCTGCTCAGAAAAACGGTCATGAAGGCTGTAGTTGTCAACCTCACTTGAATTCTGAGCAGTGTATTGAACAGTTATTAAAATGGTTGTATCACTCTTCCCTCAAAGTCTCTTCCCAGCATAGACAATACATTTATTTGACAGCAAAATATGAAAGAAGTCACTGATATCTGTTTTGGAGAAATCTCATGAAGTATGTTCTTATTGTTTCCATGTTGTACTTGGAAACTGCCTAGTATGTTAATCTATTATATAAATAATATACTATGACTCTCAAGTCAAATGCAAAAAGAACGCATGTGTAACAGAAATGCAATTTTAGTAGTGCTCAATGTAGTGATAGTAGGCCCTTTTCCCTAGGTAATAGAGAGAAAAAAAATAGATTTTCTGTGCCCAATGCAGTCCAGATGGAACCCCAGTAGACAGCATACTAGTATAAATGCAAGGAGTTTTGTTTATTTCAGGCAATGTATGCTTTACATTTCTGTTATGTTTCTTTCCTTTTCTAACTACAGCATGCTAGTATTCAATTACTAAGTCTTCAGGTATTTTTTTAATTTTTAGTGTTCTTTGTCATAATGTACTTCTACATTTTCCTTATATTAAAAACATATTTACTTTATGACAAGATTGGCTTCAAATCACTGCATAGTGCATTTTTTTTCTTATGCTTCAATATAGTCAAAATATTATATATTATGTCAAATAAAATACCTCAAGTAGCAAACCATCTTGTTACATTCTTTAAAGTAATTTATGTAAGCTGTGCTGTAACAACCTTCTAGAGCTCAAAATATAAATCTAGGTTGTCATGGATACACACATGAAAAGGCTTTCTTTATAAATATGTTATGAGTCTGACAAATTATTTTTAGTAGAATTTTAAAAAAAAGATGTAGTATATAAGTAGGGTGATTATTGATTATTCTGATTGCACTTAAATACATTTCTTTTTCTTCCTCTTCATTGTCTCAAAATATCTTTTAACACTGAGGTTGATGTGGATGTCAAAATGGCTGATGAGAGCCCTGGGCTTTTTCTCTCACCTGTTTGAGTCACCTTTGTACCAAGTGTGCCTGAAGTGGAATCCATATGTTGCTTACCACCAGTTAGATAGTTAGATTTTTTTATCTAGCACAAGGTTGAGCAGTGCTTTCAGGCCTGAAAAAAATTCAGCTGGCATTTTTCTCTCACATTAGTTAAAATGGATACCATAACTATGACATGTAGCTAGATAAAATAAATAATTCATAGAACTTTGAAGTCAGGAGATACCTTCTGGTATCTTACATTGCATTTTGATTCCCTTTCTCTGCTACATCACTAGTGCAAGAGGCAACGTCCTCATATGTGATTTTCTGATACTGGTCATTAAAAACTAGAAAGTTAAAAGCCTGTAATAAAAAAAAAAAGAAAAAATAAGAAAAAGGGAAAAATAGATTGCTGAGAGTAATTAAAATTAATAAAATAAAAGTATACTAAAAAAATTATGGTTTTAACACATTTTATCTGTAGATTTTTATAGAACAGAAAATAGAGAAGATATGAGTTCAGAGGTCTAAAACTGTGTGTTTCTTAGTATAAAGTAAACCAAAAAACCAAACCATTTAAGAGGGTAAATGGACAATTTCCATAGAATAAGCACAAAATATTATGAATTATCTAAAAAGTCTTGTTTTTTCCAAGAGTATATAAATGTTAATCTCTCCTGCTTGCTGCATGAACTATGGTGGAAAACCAGACAGTATTTAGCATTTCTGCAGTTCTTTTCACATAAACACTGTAAACTAAAAATTTACTAAGAATTCCACATATGAAAATATACTCCCAAGAGCTGACTTGTTGGAAAATTTTATCAGGCGTCAAATAACTTTGAAAAATGTTTATCAAAGGTGTTGCTATATACACACAAATATATGTATACAAATATATATATATATACAAATATATATATATACATACAAATATTTGTACAGATGTTCATTATTATTTTCCAGAAGGCTTTTCTCCCAAGAATTTCTAACTTGCTTATGTCTATCCAGCTTCAGTAGTTGGTTTTCAGTTTTTTTCCCTTCTGAATTAGCTTAACTGCTGTAGTAAAATGATACATAAATCATAGCCATAGATGCTTTCCATCTTTCATTAAGAATCTTAATTCTTCCATTAAGAATCAGAAAGTCTTTGCTATAAGTCTGTAAAATAATTAATGACTTGTGTTCAAAATACAACAAATACTTTATACATAACACAATAAAGGAATAAAGTCTAGTGCCAACTAAACAGGAAGCAACTGTTTGTTTGCCTTCTAGGACTAAGACGTAAATCACAAAGCCAAAATTTCTGAGCCAGCCTATTGAGGAAGTGCTAAAAACATGAAAGACAGGGTGAACTCAGACAGCCCTGGAGAGAATCTGTCATTTGGTAAGGCTGGCAGGATCACCATTGTTTCGTAAAATAGAACATGGGAATACTACATTAGGATATTGCTTTCTCTCAAATTTATTTTCAGATTCTAGTAGTGAAGGGCCTAAAATATGATACCCATGTGCTGTCTTTGCTTGTGATTTCAAAATCTTATTAATAAGGATTCGGAAGTATTAGTAGAATTAGTAAAGTTCTACTAATCATGGGACTCAAATATCAGAGTGCTTTAAAAATAACTACTATGCTATGCCTGTTGGATATTACAGAGCAGTGTACAGTGAGGATGTTAACCTGACAAAGACTCACTGAATAAGTCAAAAACCTCTTCCAGAAAAGCCTTCCAGGAGCTTTATATTGCCAGTGAAATTTTTCCATTTCGTGTTGGTATGAGTGACTAGATTTTTGTAGTAGTGATAGAGAAGCCATGAGCACACTGCATGCTTAAAGGCTTTTGCAGAGACCAGTTGCGTAACTGACTAACACTTGGAAGAAAAATAATTCTCTTTCATTTTCTTATTGTGTGTTATCTTGTTCCTGTGGACTCTGCTGTTGTTCTGTTCTAACAGTTATAAGTATCTTCTTTGGAGAAGGGAAAAAGAATAGGCATTTTAAATAAACTAGTAGCTGGTCTGTCACGAGTAGTACTACAGTTGTACTTTACCAAAAAAAATGAAAATATATAGATTCTTCTGCAGTGCAGTTTTATATTCCAGTTCCACTCTGTTGTCTGGTTTAAGAGTTTAAAACTGCACAAATAAGGGACTGTTGTTTCTATTTACTTAGTATGGGCTTCACAAACAAGTATTTAAAAATTCCCATCAAAAGCAACACATTTTGAGTTTAAAACTGAACAAATAAGGGACTGTTGTTGCTATTTACTTAGTATGGGCTTCACAAACAAATATTTAAAAATTCCCATCAAAAGTAACACATTTTGGGAAGATTTTTTTGGAGTATGAGTGATGACTTTTCAAAAGAACTGATTTAATTTACCTATGAACTGTGAAAAAGATGTAAGGCAATGTAAAAATAACAGTTAGTTTCTGTTTTTCTAATTCCTGTGGTTTCTTTTGAGCAAGAAAATTAACTATACTTTACATCTGAACAGGAAAAGGGTCCAAGTCCTCTAACAACAACAAAAGGGATTAAAAAAGAAACAAACAAACAAACAAAAAGCATTCCCAGGAAGGGGTTAGGCAAATGCAAGCTGAGACTACAGCATATTTGATAAAATTGATGCTTTTTTTAATGTTGCCCTCATCTGGCACTTTTTTGTGTCACCCATCTGCTGTGTCTGAGTAGGAAACTAGATTAATGTCTCTGTGGGGCATTAACTACTTTTCCTAAAGCTTTGATCAGTGATCAGTCTAAAAGCCCCCAAACTTTGTTTTTCCCCAGTGTACCACTTTACACAAATAGATAGTAATTGCAACTGACAATATGGAAAACACCAATATCACACCATCCAGAGTTTGTTGCTGTCCAGATGTGTTAATAATTGTCCAAGTGAAAATGTAATTGTAAAATTGCAGGAGTTTGTGAGACCAGAATATAACAAGAACATATGTAGACTTGGCATGTGACTTTAAAAATAAATCAACAAGTGCTGAAAAGAGATCCGATTAAAGTTATCAGTTTGAAAGTGTGTTTTAAAGTAGACCTATGGAGTAATTTGTGTCTATTTGAGAACATAAGTGTGGTTTTGAACACTTCTTGCACAGCTTTGTTCAGCTTTTGCCATTCTCCATTTGTTTAATTTCATTAAGATCTCAACATTAAAAAATTCCTTTAAAAGAAAATCACAAATTGCTCAGGTGATGCAGAGGATCAACAACTCTGTAAGTTGTCTTTCCATTGCCTGATAGAAGACATTGTTGCTCAAAATGTGAGTGGAAAAAATTACTTTTAACTCTAGTCAAGCTTTATATTTCCATTGAGTCTGTAATTTCTGGGAAGGATTTCCTAATAAAAGTTCAAGTATACATTCAGTTAATTCATAGAACCTGTGTAATAAGCATAATTCTAGCTCTTTACCAAGGTCTTTTGCTGTTATTTGCTATCACTATGCCTGTTTGTGTTACATTGATTTAAAAATCTTCCTGCAGCCAATTCTGTGGTGCTGCCTGCTGTGTTTCTCTCTTCTAGGCCACTAGCCACTGGGGTGTTTCCTCACAAGTGTGAGGGTGCCCCACGGTGTTGTTTTCAGTTTTGGTGACCGAACCTTTTACTGGCAGACACCCTGCACTGTAAGTACTTGATGGCCAGATTAGTTCTTTGAACTGATATGAACACTGGTACACATCTAACTGAGTAGCTGGGGAAAGTACTGAAGGCAGTGCAGGATTAGCTGTCTGCACTGATGCATGTTGAAAACCATAAAAATTTAGTGGAAGGGAATTCTCAGGAAAGTCGGCATTTCAATAATGAAACACCAAATGTGCTCAACTCATCTGAGTCAGGAGGTTTCAGCAGGCTTAATCATCAGAGATGGTGTCTGCTCTAGGGTAAGGCCTTTGCCTTTGGGAGGAGGGTAAAGCTTGTGGGGGTGATGCATGCAGAAATGCAGTACCTGTGTAAAATGATTTGGTTATCTTGGGTTTTTTTATAACCCCATAGCAGAAGACATTAGAGATTTTTGTAAGTCATTGCTACTTTCAAAAGACATTAAACTACTTTTCAGTTCTGAAGTACTATGAGTTGAGGTGAGAAAGATGCTTGTATTGCATGCTGCATCTGTCTGAGACAGGTGAAGAGAAATGCAGAAGTGCAAGAGAGTTGCTCTGTATGCATCTGTATGGTCTTCGTTGAAATGTTCAAAGGCTGAAGATTGAGTGAATTGATCTCTTCCATGAAGCATCATATTTTTCTGCATTTTATTTAGCAAAATAATCAAGACTAGAAAACACTACACCAATATAACTTGGTAAATTTGATAGAGAGAATGATGTCACAGGTCAAAATTGAGAAATCATCTACACAAAGTTAAAAAGCACATATAAGAACATAACGGCTAAGATGGAAAGCAGCTTTTATCGTAAACATAAATCTGCATGTTTGAACAGCCTTATTTCTGTCAATGTTGTAGAGGTTACAGAACTGGCAGCTTGTCCACACTTGAAAGTCTATTTAAACTAAGATAGATTGCATTTTAAATGCAGTGCTTGTATCTAAGTAACAATTAGCCATGGACATTTCTAGTTCCAAATATAAGGGTTATCTGCCCATGTGTTTTAATCCCTTTCAAAGATAAACTCTAAAAGGCTTCAACCTGCTATTACAGAGAGATGTCTAGTGAAATACACCATTCAAAGATATATATTCAATACTTAAGGGTTGGCAGATTCATAAGTACCTGAAGAACAACTGAGGGTAAAGTGTTGCAAATTATCAGGACTTTCTGCCAGTAGCTGCAGAAATGAAACCACAAATAATGGTGAGGGCTCCTTGTGACCTATCTGCTCAAACTTACGTTTTCCGTGTCCATAGTCTGACTTTCAGACTACTCCACTCGTATTCTGGAACTGGCAGCAATCAAACAGGTCTCTAGAAAAATACTTCTGATAAGGGTGCATTGGGTGTGCCTGCACTACCCAGTTCACCTGCTCTCTCACAAGTCCACTTCCACTGGTTCTCTGCAGGGCTGGAATCTGTGCTACCCTTGAGATCCCAGCTAGATGCTTCCCCAGGCAAAAGCCAGATGCAGACCAGGTAAACCTGATCTCAAGGTAGTAGGCATATAAAATAACTTAATCATATTAGATATTCATCACACACCTGTAAAACTTGGGGTAAAGAAATAATACCCTTAATTCTGACTTTTTGCTCAGTTGCCAAAAGATATAACTTACAGCTACATACAATAGTGTTTATATATGTGCTTGAAACGGTCTATAGAATCATTTCCATCTATGAAAAATTATTTGATTAACATTTAATAAGTACTTATACATTACATTATATTAGTATGTGTGTCTGTGTCTGGGGAAGAGGGAGTTATGAGCATGTGGCAGAAGACCTGTGAAACACCTTAGCAAAGATAACAGCAGAAAAACTACCTCAGGCATGCAGTGAATAGAAAAGACGTGAGAGCAGTGGATTAATTTTATAATTTAATTACCTATCGAGTTAAGCTTCAATAACATTTCGGTCTATTAAGATGTTATGGCAGGCATAAAATTAAGTATAGTTCATCCAAAATTTATAACATATACTTATCTTTCTATTCTCTGTTTTTTGCAAGGAATCACATGAAATAAACATAAATAAATTGAAATATGAGTGTGTTGAAAAAAACACTATTGCTGTTATAAATGTAGCCTTCTGTTTATTGATGTACTGTTCAATATTGTTTAGTCTACAGACCTGCAAAGGGGCTCGATACTAAGGTGACTGATGCTTCTTGACTATACCTGTGGAAGGATTTGTTAGGTCTGACTTTTAAATAAAAGCTTCTGAATTACCTCTTTTTCTATTGCCATCCTGCCATTTCCTCTGCAAACCTAGGAGATGACCAAAGTGTGTTATGAAGAACTTACACATCTGCATCAGCATACAGATATGCTGATGTAGTACTCCTGTGATGAGCACTGCAAGCAAAGGGGCGCAAGGATAGTTCCAGTTTTTCTGGTATTTACTATCCCGCTGGGCAGTGCAAGCCCTTGGGAAAGAAGGAAAGGTTCTCCAAGAGCAAGGAGGCCTTGGCAACGTGGCTCTCTAGCTACATTGTGAAGATCTATCTTTCTTCTCACAGATGTTGTATGTAGGCCTTTGACATGGTCTCCCACAACATCTTTCTCTCTAAATTTGAGAGATATGGATTTGATGGGTGGACTGTTCAGTGGATGAGGAATTTTCTGTATGGTCAAAGCCAGAGGGTAGTAGCTAATTTTCTGATGGACACTGGTGGCAATAGTTGTCCCTCAAGGGTACTTACTGGGACCAGTACTGTTTAATATCTTCAGCAATGACATGGACAGTGGGATTGAGTGCACCCCTAGCAAGTTTGCAGACACCACCAAACTGAGTGATGTGGTTGACACACATGAAGGATGCCACCCAGAGGGACCTGGACAAGTTTGAGAAGTGGGCCCACAGGAAGTCCATGAGGTTTCACAATGCCAAGTTCAAGGTCCTACACCTGAGTTGGGGCAAACTCCAGTATGCATACAAGTTACAGGATGAATGGAGTGAGAGCAGCCGTGTTGAGAAGGGCTTGGGGGTGCTGGTGGATGAGAGGCTGGACATGAGTCGGCAATTTGTGCATTCACAGCCCAGAAAGCCTATAGCATCCTGGGCTGCATCAAAAGCATTGTGGTCAGCAGGTCAAGGGAGGTGATTCTGCCCGTCTGCTCTGCTCTGTTGTCACTCCACCTGTAGTACTGCATTCAGTTCTGGGGTCCTCAGTACAGAGAAGGGCCACAAAATTGATCAGAAGGCTGTAGCACCATTCCTATGAGGAAGGGCAAAGAGAGTTGGGGCTGTTCCAGCTGGAGAAGAGAAGGCTTCAGGGAGGTCTTATAGTGGCCTCCCAGTAGCTGAAGGTGGCCTATAAGAAAGATAGAAACAGACATTTTAACAGTGCCTGTTGTGATAGGACAAGGGACAATGGTTTTAAATTGAAGAGGGTTGATTTACATAACATATAAGGAAGAAGTTTTTTGCAATTAGGGTGGTAAAATACTGGGTGCCCAGAGAGGTGGTGGATGCCTCATCTCTGCAAACATTCAAGGTCGAGTTGGACAGAGCTCTGAGCAATCTGAGCTACTTGAAGATGTCCCTGCTCATTGCAGGGGTGTTACACCAGATGAACATTAAAGGTCCTTTCCAACCCAAACTGTTCTATAATTCTATGATTTTATGATTCTGTTCTATGATGTACATGGGAAGAACAGGTGTGATATCATGGGAAAACTCTTCAGCCTGATATTTCTCCCATTCGGTAATGGCCATGCAGAAGAGGTTGTTTTCTACCCTGCTGACCAATGTATCTCTCTAGTTTCCTATATCTCTCTAGTTTCCTATATCTCTCTAGTCCAGCCCCTTCTGCCTTTCATTTACACCAAATCTCTTATTTCATAAAGGAATTGTTACTTGGACAGGATAGGAGAACAGTGGCTGGGTTTGCTTATAATATCTTGTTTAATGTTTGCTCTCAGTTGAAAATGTTGGACATTGCTAATGTGCTCAGAGAGGTCTGGATGTTAATGAGTTTCTCAGCCACTTTCTATTCTGTAGCATTCCCAGAGGTGTTAAATTTTACCATATCAGAGCTTTCCAATTGTAGAATTATTATCACATTAGATTGCAGTAATCCAAAAAGAAGTAGTCAAAAAATGCTTTCCATTAACAGTAGGTTTTAGAAAAATCTGCAATATCTCTGTATTGCAGGAAGCAATAGAATTTATCTTCTATTTGGTATGCCTTTCTGTGGTACTAAAGGTGCTCCTTCACAAGAGACAAAGAACTAGATATGAATACTGATCATGCAGTGATCACACTTCCAGGACAAAGTTTAAACATGAAAGTGGCAGCTCCATCTTTTAAATCTAACAAAGTAGGAACCTAAATTCTAGTGGGATTGCTACATCTTTGCATCTCCTAATAGGCCTCAGATTGTGGAAGAGCTGAGCTGAGCACTTGCTTTTTCTGACAGGAATAGGATAAGAGATTTCAACTCTGACTTTTTCACTGAATTGATAAAAAGCCCCCCAAACCACATAAAAAACCATCATATCCCTAATCTTTCACTATATTTTTAACCATTGTTGTCAGAATGTCTGAAAAGAAAACTTTTCAGAATTTTCTTCTTTACTTCCCAACCCTTCACCATTTATGCTTACCAAAAACTGGTGGGGGCTGCTGGGAATACAAAGAAAACTCCTTGCTTCAGTTTCCTCAAATTTACACTCAATAGCCTCAAAATCACAACAGTATTGCTTATAGGTAAAAATATTCATTAAAAATAAAATTAAAAGTGTTTAAATGATTACCCATGTCATGATAATGTCCTCTCCACCAGAGTTTCCTCACTGCCATTGACAGACGTTCGTATTCTTGCACTCACTTTCTGCAAATACAGATGACTAGGCAAGGCACAAGGCCATGGAAATCAGGCCTGTGATAAAAGGTTGGTGTGTATTAAACACTGCACTAGAAAACAATTCTCATCCCTAAGGTACTGTTTGCAGAAGAAGGCAATGATGGAGCTCATCTCAGAGACAGGAAGCTCTGTGCAAGCTAGAAGACACATTGCGCTCACTATTTTTAGTTTATTAAAGCTATCTGTTATGTTTCTTCATTGTCTTCATCTCTCTAGCATCTTCAGACAATTATTACTCTACTCATTGCAAAGAAGGGCAGCATGCTATGATTCTTCTGTCTTCTTTGTCCCTAGTACACATGTCCGTAGCATATTTTGTTTTATTACAGATGCTTAATGCAAAATGGATGTGAAAAGCTTAAAGTAATGCTGAGTTTGGTACCTTTCCAAGAAACTTTCCTGATCTTCAAGGGTAAAAAACCCTATCAGTATGTCTTGAGAGGGTGTGGGATAGGGGAAAGCCATGGTCTTGGGAGTTGTGAGTTCTTGTTTCTGATTTGAGTCTTTTGCTTTCTTTTAACTATAAACTCCAAAAGCTTAATCACTGGATATGATTACCTTTATAACTGAGCAAACTTAACATGCTATACATCTTTTAAGGTGTATGCTATTTTAAGTCAAAATTATTTTTTTTCTACCTATTTAATTTTGCCTCATTTATAGAACCTTGGAAAAGAAGTTTCAGCTAATTATACTTACTCAAGTTCCATTTCACTATCAATAGCAAGGGGTTTTTCCTCCTTTCATGAAACAAATACATTCAGAGCTCAAGCAAGAGACGTTTAAATATGTATCATTTAAACTAGCTGCTCCACCATAACCAGAAATTCATCTGCACAAATTTTGCCACAAAGTAATGTCTCTTGGTGTCCTACCCTTTCTTTTCCACACACATCTCATGGTCTAATCCCTGCACCTTTGAAGTTCTATAATTTTGCCATGTACAGTAGGGTGGAACAGGTGGCTTTTCTAGTGCATAATCAGTTTTGCACTATGTTCTGGGACATTATATTCTGGGCAGAAGAATTTTTAATCCAACACTGAGATTGAATAAAAATATTCATAAAATTCTTGAGAGGGTGCAGTGAAGAGGAGCTGGTTGGCATGCATAAGTTCCAAAGAAACAGTAGCCTTGCTCTCTTTACCCTCATTTGGAGAGTTATTCAGCTTTTGCTGATGATACTAAGAATTAATTATAGAGGGGAAAATATGTCCATTATGGGGGTCCAAGTAAATTGAAAGTGTATTTTCCAACCTGAGTTATGAGGGACTTAAACTTTACTGAGAAGGAGCTGGTTTTGTCCATAATCTGAGTAAAAACTGGTAATTACTAGCAAAATGAAAAATCACCATTGCTTTATAGGCTTTCTTTTACAATTTCTAACTCTTCCTTCATATAATCTTCATCCCATAAGAAAAATAGTGGGGAAAAGGGTATCCTTCTTTAGCTGGAGAGCTGCCATTCATTATCTGGAAGGGCCATTTAGTGCCCAAAATGGAAATATGTTTTTCTATACTTGAATTGCTCCAGCAATATTACTTCATGTTGTTTGCATGTCTCTGAAAGAATTACTTAGTGCACACAATATTAAAATGAGCTGAATTCTGACTTGGTGTTTTGGGGTTTTTTTGTCCAGGATGCGCATGTTAGCACTCATGCTCTTATAGTACAGCTTTTAACTCCTGCCACTTGCTGCTAGTGCACCGATTATGCCAGACTAATGAAATGCTTTCTATGTCCATTGTATCAGGAAATCAAGTGTGAATTTATTTTCCCTCTGCCAGTCTGTTGTCTGAGTGTCGGCCCCTCCTCTCCTCATGCCGGTTTCCCTCTCCTCGCAGCGCTTTGGGAAAGAAAGTGCAGGTACCCCCCCTTGCTTTATATAAATTCAATTCCTTCTGCCCTGCTTTTGGCCCGGGGAAGCGCATGAGCAAGGCGGGAGGCTCGGCTGAGCCTGACTAACCTTGCTTCTCCTGGAGGCGGGCGGGAGGGAGCGCGGCCGATAGCGCCACATCCCGGTTTTCCTACGGGCTGTCACTCTCCGCTCACCAGGGCAGCTTGCCCAGAGCTACGGGCGGATCGCCTCCACCCTTCCAGCCGCATTTGGCATGCATGAGTACTGCCATCCCCGCTCAGGAGGCTACTGCCGGAGGAAGAAGGCTCGGCGGCTGCCGCTGCCCCCCCTCTCGCCCAGCCCAGCCCAGCCCAGCCCAGCCCAGCCCAGCCCAGCCCAGCCCAGCCCAGCCCAGCTCAGCTCAGCTCAGCTCAGCTCAGCTCAGTCAAGCCCAGCCTCTGCCCTGCGGCAGCGCGGGCCCGGGCGGGACGCGCCCATCGTGGGATGCCCGCGCCCCGGAGGGCGGATTCCGCGGTAGGCGCTGTCAGGTCTGCGATTGATCTCCCGGTGGGATTTGTGGACAGTCATGAATCAGACCGATGCTCCCCGGCCACTCAACTGGACCATCCGGAAGCTGTGCCATGCCGCCTTCCTCCCCTCGGTCAGGCTCCTTAAGGTACGGTGAGAGCCCTCTTTGCGTTCGGGAACTGGTGTCTGCTGCTCAGCACCTGTCTGCAGGACTGCAGACGCTGTTGCTGGAAAGTTGACTCAGAAATAGTCCCAACTTTAGTATTAATTACCTTCCCTGCTACCTTTGAAACCCCTTGTGAGCACCTGAAGATACCAATATTGTTTGTCGGTACTCTGTTCAGCATGTTTGGCTCTCGAGAAGGGTCTGTAAGAGGGGTAAAAAGGAAAAGAGGGATGATGGATATACGTGCTGCTATTTGCCGTGTCTTAAAAAAATCAAGATGTGAACTTCTAGGGATGAAGAAGGTGTCTGTTTCTAAGGCGTGTTCCTTTGTGAGCAGTCCTCTGCTATCTGTTCTTTGGGTTATGTAGTCCCTAAGAAACACCTGAAGGTCCAGTACTACTCAGACCAACTTGTAAGTGGAGCAATATGTCAGTGGAAAAAAATTATCTTGGCTTGCTGAAAGCTGTACATGGGAATAAGGTCAGTTAAAGACTGGCAGTGCAGACAGCATCAGTGAAACTACCTGATTTTTTATTTGTTTAAACTAAGTGTTAGAGTTTTAATGGTGCTTTTGAAAGTGTTTTTAAATGTGCTTTCCTAGGAAAAAATTATTTTCTATTTGAAAAAAATTATTTGGGATTATGTACTGTGGAGGGCTCTTAATCACAGCATGCAGACTACCACTACTACTGCACACCCCACTGAAGCCGTTTTAGAGGCATTTGTAGCTGGAAAACAAAATATCTTGAATCAACTTTTTGATGAAAAAAAGGTTAAGCTGAAAAGTCTTCTTTTTTATTGGAACATCTAAATTAATTGGATAGTACAATGAAATTTTAAACAATGTAGTCATTTCCCTGTAGGCTTTGTTTTATAAAATGTTAGACTCATTACACTATTTATCTCATTTCATCTTAGTATTTGATAGTTTGGCTTTGAAATTAGTATACAGCCAAATAAAATGTGTTTATTCTAACAGTGTATTAGAAGGTAACATTTGATATAACCATCTGATTTTATGTGAGTAGCTTGGAAATTAGGTCAGTTCTTACTACTGTAACATGCTTGAACAGTGTAGTGTATGACAGTGCACTTAGCAGACATATGTTGTACGTATAATTATTGTATATGTGATGCACAAGTGACCATCCTGTATATTGTAAATGTATTTGTCACATCCTTACAAGAACGGGTTACAGTATCAAAATAATTCTGTTTCCAAACCAGATGTATGGCTGCTGGGAGCAGCTCCAAAGAACAAAAGAAAGACAAAAGTTAGATTACTGAAAAATCAAAATATAACTAATACAGAACAAATCAGAGGGTGGTGTTGATTGTTCTGTAAAGGCTTCCCCCCAGCCCCAGAAGCACACATGAGAATACGCAAACTCTACAAGTCGGATACCTTTAGGAAAACATAATTTTGCCCAGATGTGAAAGCTCAGATGTGGGGAATTTTACCATCATTCTCAAAACCGGTGGGTCAGGGGGTGAGCGGGATAATCTGCAGTATTTGGTTTTTGGCAGGCAAATGTCACCCCATGTGTATGGTTTCTCCTCATTGCATGTTTTAAGGATGAACATTGGGATTACTTATTAAAAGAACTGACTAAAAATGATTTTCTGAAGCTACAGCTATAATCTGATAGGAATAGATAGTGAGAGGACCCTGCAGAGTTAACAACAGCAGGGAGAATAACCAGAGATAAGCAACCTCTGCACAGAGGGTTGTGTGAAGTGTGGGAGAGACCAAGGCAAAGGAGGTGGGACTCTGGCTCCTTCCTCAGCTCATGAGCAGAGCTGGTTGATTGGAGAGGGAAATGCATACATCAGCATTTTCTAGGTTCCCAGAGAGCTTAAAATTTTGCTTCTTATCTTTGTCTTTTATTATTTACTGTGTTTAAAGCAAGCGATTGACATAAGAACAGGGCCCCATTGACTTAATTCCAACAGCCAACCTGAAGAAATTCTTCATCAAGGGAAGACTAATAACAGCAGCATTAAATTACCAGAGAATCAGTATAAATATTTTCCTGTTTTTCCTCAGGGAAATTGAAAATTTTTATATATAGGAAATATTCGTTTCTCTTTTGTATCTTCCTCCAAAAAATAAAGAAGACACCTTTTTTTTTTCTTTTTCTAAATGAAAAGTGCTCCTGTAAATCCAAGCGCATTGGAAAGGCAAGTGCAATAATTTAAGCTCATTTTTTTTAATTGCCCAGTTTCCAATTGGATTATTTAGTCTTAAGGACTGATGCAATATTTTTTTTAGGTCAACGTGCACTAGACTCTTTTCTATATATCTTTTCTCTTCAGAGAATGCCCTCCATAACTGAATAAACTTTGCAAAACCTGATATGTTATCGCATATTTTTATTATTATATGCTTTTCTATCATTGCCAAACTCTATTTCAATGTACAATGTAAATTTATTAAGAGCACAAAAATATCAGATATTGTTCTGTCTTTGTCATTTCTATACTTTATTTTAATCTACAAGAGCATAAAAGCTAAATGACACCATTAAGTTCAAGGATATACCTCATTCTTAAGAATGAGAGATAGCAGAGATTTCCTGGGTTATACATACAAAAAATCACTGTGGCATACTTGGACCTTTGTAATAGAAAACATGAACTTTTCAATTAATTCTGTGTCTTCTCAATGAGGAGTTTAAAGTTCTTATCCTGTGATACAATTTTAAATGTAACATCAGTGCTTTCACACTAGAATCTGGGGCTTGCATGGAGGCAAGGCTCTTTGTGTTA
Organism: Neopelma chrysocephalum; assembly: GCF_003984885.1. Classification (NCBI taxonomy): domain Eukaryota; kingdom Metazoa; phylum Chordata; class Aves; order Passeriformes; family Pipridae; genus Neopelma; species Neopelma chrysocephalum. Next base: position 1,160,394 of record NW_020925302.1, read on the forward strand.
CTAACAAATCTATCAGATTGTCTTGAAATTACTGGTTTTAAATATATACTAAAAAGAGTTATTCAGCAGGTAGATTATGCTCTTGTTCCATCCTGTTGAATTGGTGTGCAGGGCTCCGTTGCCTGAATTAACATTTGATAGAGCTCTGGCCACAGTAGTCTTGTATAATTTAGATAAGATAGGATCACTTGTAGATGCTGTCCAGTTTTGGTCCCTGTGCTTTTCTTCCAGGCATGTGTTCCTGTTCTAACCCACTTCACTAATATCCTCATCTGTAGGTGTGGTTCTATATCCTATTTTCTCAGTTTTTCATTTTCTGACAGGCACACAGAGTACTAGGAGCTGTATTTGAAATGCAGATTGAAACAAATTATTAGACAAGATTTTTGCCTCTTGCATAAAAATCTCATTTTCCCCCCTAATAATTATTTTCTCTGGCACATTCCATGCTGATACTTTTTGTAGTTGTTTCAATATGCTTAAACACATGCTAGCACACTGTCTAATGCCTTCCTGTCTGAAGTAAGGAGTAAGAAGCATATATGAACATATATGCAGAGGTGGCTTTGTGCAGAACCATCGTTCTTCTGAGATGATCAGGTTAGTTTTAGAGAAAATGGACATTTTAGAACAATGTTGTGTTCTCTTAAAAATTAATGAATGGCATCGTACTGAAGACTTCACTAAAAGGACCCCATGCCCTAGAAGAGACTGCAGATGTTGCACTTCAGCTTGAAACAGAGATAATACATGCCATGCAATCAAGAAATGGTCAATATATTAAAGAAAAATAAATAAATAAACTGAGAGTAGACAGAGGACTGAAAAATAAAAGGTCCATAATGTGCAATGAGCTTAACACCAGAGGCTTATAGATGGGCAAGTGTACAACATTTGAAAAGCAACAAATTACCCAGCCTTCTTTTTTTTTCTTAATAAGACTACTAAATTTTTTCATAATGAATTTGACTTGCATGTCAATAAGTAAGCTTGTAAGGCAGGAAGTTTGGAAGGGCCAGAGGAAACGAAACTGAGTGAATCAGAAGAAACATTGGAGAAAATCTTTTGGATATTTTTCTTGCCAGCATACCACTCAGTAAAAATGCCAACTCAGCTCTACCAAATAAAGAGTAGCCTAATCTAGCTCTCTGAACTGGTGGAAGTTTAAAGAGATCAGACATTAAATTTCTTATCAAATGAGAACCTAGATTTTCTTTTTATTAGTTATTTTTATTTAATTGCCCTACCAAGAATGTATAAGGTAACCCAAAAGAAAACTAAAAAGCTGAAAAATAGCTCATTAGAATGAGACACAGTGTCTTTTAATACAAACTTCTGACTGGTCTGATATATGTGGATATAGTACTAACATCCTAGTGCTCTGTTTGGACAATATTTTTCCTACAGCAAGTTTGATTATGTCCATAAAGAAGGTATCTACAGGAATAAAGACTGGGGAATATGTGGCAGACTTCACTAAGGTACATGGCGAAATACCACAGTGTTCAATAGCTTAAACAGCTAAAATTACATTGCTATTCAATTACCAAATACAATTTTATTTCAGGATAATTTAAAAAGATCTGATTTGGTAAATTGAGTGAAAAAACTGCTTCTCCATAACAGTGGAAGAATGAAGTGTGTTCTTTATAAAACAGAAAATATTTATACTTCTGAACCCCATACTGTGAGAAAAAGTGACTACAAGAGAGGTGAAAACTGTATCTTTTGGATGTGATTTTATTCCTCACATGGATTGCAGTTGTTTTTTTTTTTTTTAAAAGGTTATTGGACTGATAGAATACTCCTATATTTCAGGAAAGATACTTTTGATAAATGATTTTTTAAAATACTTTTAAGTATATTTGTGTGCCATAATTGTGAGATGGTAATGTTAGATTGTGTTATGGTCTTTAAAAACAGAAGCATGAGCTTTTTATGCTATTTATTCACTAGCAATGAGAAAATGAGCAGAAATCTAAACACAAAGGCAGTCAAAATGTGTAGGTTTTTTTGCTCTTAGTTAGTCTTTTGATGTCCAGTTGGCAGTGAGGTCTTTTAGCTTATTACTGCTTAATTGGTAAGAATTCTGACTATTATTTTAGTTAATTTACTATATCCGCCTTTCAAACTGCAACAAAATGAGTCTTGACTGAAAAACTGATATTCTTGGAACGAATCCTAGTGCATACAGTTATCATTACCGAGGTGGTTTACTAAATGCTTTTGAAAGTAATACACGCTTTACTGATAGTAAAATTAGGGTAGTAGTTTACCTGTGTCTGCACTCAGCTGCTTACTGACTTAAACTGTAATAATGAATGAGCCATCCTTATACATCCTTCAGGAGGATTTGATGCATTTTGGGAAGTAATCACAGTTCAGCCCTTAAGATCAGACTGCCTGACACACAGGCATGTAGAAAATACCAGTCACTGTGACTTTTTTTTTTTTTTTAATAAATTCACTAATAGAAAAACTAGTCACACCTGTAGGTATGATGGGATGCTGTATATGGTGTGAAATATACATGAGTTTTAGGAGTGCATATAAGTTCTATTCAGAAAGAAATTATTTGATAAACACACTTCTTTTCCTGTCAGAAAGAAAATAGTTGCTCACATTTGTGATACATGTTGCATGTTTCTGACTTATTTCTCATTAGAAGCCCAAAAGCCATGTTTCTAGAAAAGAAAAAGATTCAGCTTTCTGTTATCCATTCTGCTCCTTGTGCCATCAGTTTCGCCATTCAAGGATGGCAGGAGAGAGACCTGGGGCAAGGCATTACTGTGTCTTTGCAGTCTCCTGTTTTATTGTCAATAAATTCATTTTACACCCCAAATCAGGGGAGCAATGGGTGTTGCAATGTAGCTTCATAGCCCCTTTGCACAGGTGTGCTTGCATTACTGCTGCTCAGCTGTCAGCTGTACCTCTGGTACTTCACATTCTATAACCAAGTAATGGCAGAATGGTGAAGACACTTCACAGCTGAGGTTGAAGAACTGATAATATACCTTTTGGAGGTTGCACATTCTCAAAAGCTGCTTATTTCTTGAAGTCATGCCTCTCATCAGCAGTGAGATGAGCTGATCCTTTTTGTGCGGCAACCAGGCATGTTCATGTGTAAGGAGTTTCTGACAGATTATGTCAGTTCATTTCTTCTGAAAGGAGAGAAAATGTGGAAGTCGATAATAATTTTTCCATTTTATATAAACAAGTAGTCACTCTGTATGGTTAATTCTTTGGTGCAGTATACATTTTTTATGTGATCAAAGGCGAATCAGAGCGCGTTAGCTGTTTGCTTTATTGACTGAATCTTTTCCATGAATATGACTCAGGCTGATGACCACTGACTTTGAAGAGATGTAGTACCAAATTAGTTTCCACAAAAAGAATTGTATTCCCAATTCAGAAAAAGAGAAAGTGAGAGATAAAAACAAAGTGTGACGGTGGAAGTCATGTTTCCATGGAAGAGCCTACATGTGAAAAGTAGACACATCTTTAAGGCAGAGACTGTAGAGGGAAAAATGGTTTTGATTTTCAGGTTAGAAAAGATGCAAAGTTTTTTGTGTGAATGCAAAATTTCTTCTTTGAAACCAGAGAATTTTAGGGGATAAAAAAAAGCTTTTTCTTTCTAGATATGCCACTGCCATGTGAGCGCTTTTCAAAAAAGAAGTGATAGAAAAGGTAATACAAAATTTTCAGTCTTGATGCAGCAGCTACAGTACAAAAATACTTGGCTGTTTTAAAATAAGGATCCTGCAACTGCTACAGGTTTTTATCCTCTTGCACCTCAATATTATTTTCAGTGCTTTCTCTAAATCCAGCTGTTTCATTAGTGTCTTTACCTTCATCTTAGAAAATAGAGTGAGGTTTTGCCTTCTTCTGTGCCACATGGCAAATGAGTTACAGTGATGAAGATATCAGAGGTATCAGAGAAGTACTCCAGAATTTTCCACTTTTCCTGCACGCAGAAGGTTTTGGCTTATAAGTGATCTCTGCTTCCCATGAGCTTCAGCCTTTTCAGATTTGAGTACTTAAAAGAGGCAGCAAGTGGCAGTATTTCCCACTGGCCTTTAATTGATAATATATGAAATACTGCATTAAACTGGCTTATCAGAAATTAAATGAACTTTCTTAATTTGTAACTGCATGAGAGGATTTATGGTAATTTCCAGAAAAATAAAAATAATAAAAAGTAGCATTTTCATGTATATTAATGGAATAGAAGAAAAAACTAAGACTTGCTCTGAACAAACACTATTGTTTTAAAAATAATTGTAAAATGCTACTAAGTATAGAAGTCATACAAGCCAGAAGTTACAGATACAATGTTGTTTAATGTGTTAGTGTATTAAAAGCATTAGATTTTAATGTTATTCTGCTATACTGTTCCTTATGTTTGAGAGGGTGCCATGTGAAAAATTCAGGACACAAGACCACAAAGTGAAGCTGAGTAGTTTTATTCCACCTGAATTGCTAACAAGACTATGCTACAGTGTAAAAAGAAATATCCTGGAGGCTCTCTGAAAATTTGTGTCAAAGCTGGTAATAAAGCATGAAATAAAATCACTTCATCGAAAATATCTTTCATCCACCAAGTAATATGATGACATGAAACAGTCTGACAAAGTGCTTTTAACAGTGTCAAGGAAGTTGCTGGAGAAAATATCAGTTTCTTATAATGTAATTATAACAATTATCAGGCTGACTTTACATTAGTGAGAAGATGATTGAGTGAAAATTTATTTTTCATTTACCTTTTTCTTCACCTGTTGCTTGTAAATGCAGATGGGAGAGGTAGTATCTTACTGAGCCATCATAATTAAGATTTTAGGGAGGATGCACCACATTGTTTTGTTTCAGAAGGATGCCATTTTTTTACCTCCATAGTGTTTTGAACGGGCATGACATGTTGCTGCTGGGTCTATTGTAATGAAATATCACAGCTCAGTTTTACAGTTCAATGGCTGGACATGCATCTTTGCATATAGCTAGAAAGAGAGACCAAAACAACAACTGGATAAACTAATTATAGGGTATCCAGAGGACCTTTCAGACTGACTTTTATATGATTATATGTAGAGTTTTCTAAGTGTCCTGAATAGCAGAAGGCATTTTCCAGATACATTCTTATTCAACTTTTGGGTTCAGTACTTCAGACTAGTAGGTGATGTCTTTTGCAGGAGGTCATGTTTGATGAACAGTGTTTTTTTCTGGTTGCAAATTCTGTACTATCACATTGAAACTGTGAAGATGTGCACAACCTAGCCATAATACTGCAGCTTTTCTCAGATTTTTTTTCCCTACATTTCTGCCCACCTCTGCATTGGCCCTTTTCCTGAACTGTGTCATTTAAAGAAGTTTTCAGATATATGGCTGCTTAGCCTTTAGTCACAGAAACAATAGTGGTGCCGGGTTATGATGGCAATAATGCTAACAACCAAATTTCTACGATTTCTCAAAATGCTTCTTAAGACAAGCAGAGCAGTAGTTAAAGGTATCCCTTTTGTTTTGGATGTGATGGCTGTGATTTTGTATTGTCTTTGATACAGCTGGTTGCAAAGTGATACTGCTTGGAAGCCATATACTTTTTTGTATTATTCAGTTCAAATCCAACTTTGTCTTGAAAAAGAATATGATGCCAATTTTTTAGGGGTCCTATGCTTAATTTCTTCTGTGAGAACAGGATAAATTGAGATATGCTTTGAAAAGAGACACCCAAAAGATGCTTACTATATCCTGCCACTAGCAGGACTACTTCAACATGCATAATTCCTTTAGGTGTTTGTCTAAGTTCCTGAAGCCATAATGCAATAGGCAGTCTTTTACAGTGACCCTGTCTAGGCCATCAGAAATATTTTTCTGAGGTGTCTGCCTGGATCTTTCTTGCTGCACATAAAAACTATGTTTCTTGTTTTGTCCATTATGAGCAGAGGAGACAGATGTGGCAGCTTTTTCTGCTTAAAAATTCTTGTGCTGTGTTTGGAAATTGGCTGGTTTAATAGATCAACTCATGACATATGTATCTTTGTCATCTTCCAGCAAAGATTATTAGATTATTTATTCCCCTGTATCTTCCATAGAAGTTAGACTGAGATTCCCTTGCTGCCCATTTTTTTTCTGTCTTTCTTTTAGTTTTCAGATGTCTTACTGGAAAGGCCATCAGGGATGTGAGGGACTCCTGCTCAATCTTCCATTCTAATCCTAGCTCTATAAACTGGAGAAGGATTGATAAGGAAACAGAAGGTGTCACAACCCTCCTTAATTTCAGTGTCCTGAAGAGACTGAATAAATTTCCGTTAAATTGTCTACAAGGTCTTTCTGATTTAACTGATTTTATAAGAATGTGAGTGGACTAACAACTATCAGTCCTCAGGGAGAGTTGTGGGAGGGCTCTATCCCTTTCTATTTGCACAGTAGAAATATTCTTACTTTCTTTGCATAAAACCAATGTTTTTTAATGGTCACATTAGCAAAGAAATTTTAAAACTCCATGTGGGGGACAATCAGCAGCTCAGCACTTATTAAGACACTGAGTTTCAAGCATATGTTCTACCTTTATTACATACCAATGAGGAAATTTAATGTGTAGATGCATTTCTCTGGAATAAAAAGGTGATTTTGATCCTGCTAACCCAAATGGGGGGAGGAGGGGAGGTGAATAAAAAATATTTTCAGACATATCCTAGGGGGAAATTAAATGTGATTGACTTATTTTTTCTTGATTCATGCAGTTATTTAAGAACAATTTAAAGATAAAAATCTGATCTATCAAGACAAAAATATCCTGTGCAGTTCCTTATTAATGGTAACTGTGGGAGCTCTAGCTTATTCAGGATGGGAATAGTAAATTGTTCAGAGGATTGCTTCATCTTAGAATCTGATGACTGCTATTACTAATATCTAAGATCTAAGGATGAGGTTATTTTCTTTTACTTGCTTTTATTTCTTAAATAGTGCAGATTTTCTGTTTTATTTGATGTTCAAAAATTCATTACTAAAATATCCCATGATAAAATGGATGTCTGTGGAGTCTGAGCAAATGAGAACTACTTGTTCACCCAATATTACAGTCTACCAGGGATGTGACTACAATACGAAGTCTTTAACCAAGCACTGAAATGAGCAAATTGTTTGCATAAAGTTACCTGACACGTTTAGCATCTCAGCATCATGAAATGTGTTAACACAGTTATTTTACATTAATTTATTTCCATCTCGTGAATCCAATTGAATCAATTGAATCAATGGAGACACTTTCACTAATTTTTAGAGGGTGTGACCCTTATTTGCCAGATAGCAGAGCTCGAAGCTTGAAGGAAAAGCACTGCAATAGTCCAGGGTATGTATAATGCTCACTGTGTTGTTTTGGTTCGAGATTGGGTGTATGTTCAGGTACCTCTGCTACAAACAGTTGTGTGGATAACTAATGCTGCAAATATTTTCCATATCAAATCTCATGTACTCTCCTCTTAAAGTAAATGAGGAGGGCAAACAGTTGAAACAAACTACTTAATATGATTAAATAACTATGAATAGCTGCAGAGAAGTGTGTGGAACATTTATTAATTCAATTTATTAGAAGCATAACATAGAAATTTTAATTTTCTTTGAACAATAAGTATACATTCACTATCCATGAATAGTGAATGTATACTTATGGCAATTCTAGTCCTTGTTTGCATTGATGTAATCAGAAAATGAGATTTTATTACAGTTAAACCCCGTTATTCATGGAGTATTTGCTCCTAGTGCTTTGGAATTGCATGGTGAAGTATTCTACTTTAGCTTGTTTTTGTGGAATACGCTTTATTTCAGTATCAATGTGATCACTTTATATGACATTGCTTCAAGCATTGATAACTAGATTTTTTTATGACAGTCATCCTAAGCCTAATTCTATTCTTAGCACATGTTAATAAATGCTTGTTTGAAACTCAGAGGTTATTTCATGTCAGGAAGGATTTCTCCCCTACAGTGGTTTAAGTTTGGGTGACATGGCTGTTGGACCCTAGTTCACACTTTTTTCCTTGGCCTTAGCCAAAACAAGGTTAATACTGCAACACCGTCTCAACTACGCTGACATGTGTCTCTTCTTCCATAGCATTTCTACCATAATGCTATTGAATGCACTGAATGTATATGTATAATCTAGAAAAAGATGTCTGCCAATGAAAAATCCCAGTTTGGAAGCATTCATTATATGTCATCATGAGTAAAGCTAGCATTAACATCCTCAAAGTTGCTTTTTAATGCCTTTTTTTTCTATGCTCAGAATTAATATCCCTTGAATCTAGATTGACTTTTCAGAAACCGCTGAGGCAACATACTCTGGAAGTAACACTACCAATAAACAACAGCTCGTTACCTTGTTTCCTGAAGCTGAGAAAGTCAAAATTGCTAAGATGAGAACTCGTAATGGGTCTGTATCAAAACTGCTCTATTAAAATTTTAGCTCTTTCTAGGTTTCTTCTTCTGTGCTTCCATGATGCAATGGGCTGTGCCTCTGAATTTCACATTTAAGACCTGTCTCAGATATTCAAATCAACTGTCATTAAAGCACTTGCTTCCTGCTGTGTGGACTTTCAGCTTTTCACTGTGAGGCCACAGGCAGCATAACATAATGCATTTGTTTCAATGTTAAAAAAAAACAAAACAGGAAGATTCAGTAAAGAATTAGATACCCATAATTAATTCAGGTAGTTGATATGTGCTCTGAATACTCTGTGAATACATAAATGCTAAAACATATGCTTAAAGCAGTGATTATTAATACATCCTGCTTGTTTGGATTATGTGCATATTAGCAGATCTCTGTTTGTACTAGTTTGTTGTTTTTTAATTCCATTCATAAAAGTGAGCTATTTAAAAATAAAAACTGAAGTAGGTTAGAAATAGAAGTATTGTCAAGACTTTATAAACATAATAAAGCAGATGAAAATAAAAAAATTAAAATTAAAACAATGTCTTTGGGTTTTATGCAGAGAATAAAATACAAATATATTTTAGAATATCACATTACTAACATCAGTTTTTTGCAGGAAGTTTATGTAATCAAGTTAATCCTTTCATTAGCTGCTGTTTTTCTGTCTGCTTCCCAATCTCATTCTAGGGAGAGCATATCTCTAATTCCTGATTTGAGCTAAAATTAGTTAGCTCATCCATATGTACTCAGAATCATAAAATCATAGAATATCTGGAGTTGGAAGGGACCCATAAGGGTCATAGGATAATTAAGTCCTACTCCTGGTGCTTGCAGGACTTCCTAAAACTAAACTATATGACTAACCAGACAGTCCTTGAACTCTGACAGACTTGGTGCCCTCACCACTTTCCTAGGCAGCCTGATCTAGTGACCAACTACTCTCTGCAGGAAGAACCTATTCCTAATGTCCAATCTGTACTTCCCCTGGTTAACCTTCAGTCCCTTTCCTTGTGTCCTGTCACTGCTCACCAGAGAGAAGAGATCAGCAACTCCTGCTCCGCTGCTGTCCTTGAGGAAGCTGTAGGCCGGGATGGGGTCACCCCTCAGCTTACTCTTCTCCAAGCTGAACAAACCAAGTACCCTCAACTGCTCCTTCTCAGTCTTGTCTCGAGGGATCTTGCCAGATTTCTTTATGTGAGGATGCTTTCCCGCCTCTTATCCCCCAGTTCATATGTATACCCAGGATCACCCTTTCTCAGATGCAGAATTCAGCACTTGCTCTTTTAAATTTAATGTGGTTGTCCAGCTCTCCAGTCTATCCAGATATCTCTATAAAGCCTCTCTATCCTTGAGGTAGTCCACAGTTCCTCCTAGTTTAATACAGTCAACAAAATTACTGAATTTACATTTGGCTGCTGCATCTAGATCATTTATAAAAACATTAAAACATTACTAAACTTCCCATTTGCTGTTTTACTTTCAGTGCTAGAAACAGTGGTGAAAACTGAAGTTCATGGTGGACAGCAAGGTTGAACATGAGGTAGCAATGTGTTTGTTCAGCAAAGAGAACCAGTTGCATCCTGCACTCTGTTAGGGCTGTAGGCAGCAGGGGTCAAGGGAATTGATTGAATCTAAAAGATTCTATGACTCTATGATATTATGAAGTGATCTTTCCCCTCTATTTGTGAGACCACATCTCAGTGTGTGTCTAATTCTGGGGTCCCTGGAACAAGAAACGTATGGACATGCTGGAGTGAGTCTGGTGGAGGCCATTAAACTGGTCAGGGAGTTTTGCACATGATGTGCAAAAAACAGCTGGGTTTGTTTAACCACAGGAAGGGAAGCTAGAGGGAAAATCCTATTTCTCCCTTTCTATACATAAAATCAGGGTACAGAGGAGACGAACTCAGAATTTTTTCAAAGATGCTGAGTGTCAGGACAAGAGTAATGGAAACAAATTGTAATCACAAGGGTGATTAAGCACTGAAACAGGTTGTATGGACCTGAGCAGCCTGATCTAACTGGAGATACCCGATGACTTGTGCTTTCCTGATTTGACTAGTTTTCAAAGCAGAGCAAAGACTGTTAATCTTCAAAGAAAATGTCCTTGTCTTTGCAGGTGCCTCTTCTGTTTTAAAATGTGGACAAAGATACATTTTTAAACACTTCAGTAGTGCAGAACAGCACTGCAACTGCTAGGCTATCATAGAAGCTTCTTGAATTCAGCAGTCATCAGAAGAGTCTTCTGAAGTTATTCTCAGCGGCAGCACTTGGTGGCAGCATATCAAGGGTGAAAGGTGATAAACTTCGTATTCTGTAGATGTGAAACAGAGTGGTTTCTAGGTGCACATTAGATTGCAGTTATGTTCTGGAGTTGTTTCTGCAGTAATAGCTTTACATCTGAGTGTCTCAGAAATTTGTTTGGATAGCTGATTTTATCACAGTTGAAGAAACTGAGTTACAGCAACCGACAGCTTTCACGGAGTTCAGACAGCCATTGTGTCTCTGACTCTTTAGCATGCTAGCAGTTGAGCTAGCAATTTATGTCAGCTACAAGCTGTCAAGCTGTTTGTTTTCTGTGACCTACTTCATTTCAATTTGTATATTTAGTTGTTTTGCACAGCTATACACAGTGAGGCTATCCATCATGTCTTTGACAGGACTTCTTTTGATTAGTATTTATGAATAGGGCTAAAGCACCACTGGCAGCTATGGTGAAGGAAACATCCCTAAGGATCCTGAAGCAGGGTTTTGTGTTCAGGCTTTAGCTATCTCCTTCCCAGAGAGAAATGCAAAGATTCTTGTCATCACTTAACTACGAGGTTGTGCTGCTCCAATCATGGGTGCAAGGGCGATAGGAAAATGGTGTGCAAAATGAGGAAGAACAAAGTGTCTGGGGTCTTGTGTTATAGATCCCCTTTGGATGTTCCTGCTGTCTACAGCAGAGACAGTGGTTGATGTGGGGTACGACTGGGTATTAACTGAAAGGCCACAAGGTTATGAGAGGCAGCTCTGACAGAGGCCCCAAGCTTTGGGAAATATTGTCCCTGATAATTTTGATGTAAATGGTCTCATTCAGCCCTGAGCTGTGGTGGGCTCACTACCACACAGTCGGCTTCCACAAACAGCTTCATGATCTGGATGGTGAACCATGGCCACAAAGACAAGGTCACTGTCCCCAGACATCTGTTCCAGGAGAGTGCATGAAGATTTGCAGACCGAGATTGCTGTGGAAGCAGGACTATCTTAATAAATATATGGTCTGTTGTATGATCAAATATAGCAATTCTGGTACAATTCAAATTAAAAAAAATAGTTCTTGGATTCTTAATTAACTTACTGTTTGGATCATTCAGTGTGTTTAAATATGATATGTTCTGCCATTAGTCCCATTTGCAATTAGTTTCCTAAGAAATACCATTTTTCTCTCTCAATATTTTACAAACCCATGTATGGATTTGTATTCAGGAAAAGCATGAGGAACCTAGAACAGTAGCTTATCAGTTTGTGATGTTTCACATTGTATGAGCCAAAAAATTTAAGATTGATTAATTGAATGAGAGAGAACTCAAGGGAGAAAAGTAGGTAGCATTAATGATTCAAATGTAATTCCATGAGTTGTGAGCTAGTGAGCTGAACCAGTACTTCACTGTAGCGTTAGATGGACTGTAAAGGTTTTTCTGATTGAATGTAAAAAATAAAGTTCAGGTCATTCATGTTATCACTAAGAATGCACAGTTATGTCTCAGGCAAATACACTGTTTGGCACATTACCTATATAATTTGGAGTAAGTATTTCTCAGCTTTGAATGACCTCTATTTCATTGGTAAGAAAGTTTACCTAATCATCTACATGTTCCAACCCAGATCTAATGCTTTCTTGTGACAGAATACATGGTTTGCCGAAATAATTTGTTCTTTGTTCAGGGTATTGTTTGGGGTTGTTTTGAAGGTTCATAGGGAAAGATGATAAATGTAAGTTACTCTCTCTAAGGCCATGCAGAATAAAGACATAAATTAAATATTTATGAAGTATAAATCTCTATCTAAAAAAAAATGAAGTTTCTCGTATAGTTACCTTAGAATGTTTTTAAAATATGAAAATTAGGTGCATACTTATGAAGCCTTGATTAAGCTAAAATCAAGAATGCAAGAGCAATAGTACTACTACTAATAGTTGGCCTGTTCTTAATAGTTGCAGCAATCACACAAAAATACATGTAACTGTACAAGATGCCATGTTTACCATACCCAGTGTCTGCACATAAGCATACAAAAAGCAATCTAAACAAAACAAGCTTAACCTAACTCTAATTTTGTCCTAATCTTGTAATTGCTACAAGCAATTGCCTTTTAAATGAAAAAGAATTAAGAGACAACCTTGTCACCCTCTTCAAAATGACTTTTTGTTAGGAAATGGTTATGCCACCACAATGAATGTGTTAATAACCTGATATTGAATACTTGCTTCTTTGTCTCACCTCCAAGTCCTAAGTCCTGACTTCACTGAGGTAAATATACAGACAGCATAGAGACCTAATTTATTACAAAACATGTGTTGTTTTCAGTTGCAACTTTGGCTGGTTTTGACTCTTGTGGTAGCATGTCATCTTTTTCTAAGTTATAGTCCTTGCAGCTTTCCTGACTGGAACCATATAATGGCAAAACAGAAATTACAGGAAATTAGGCCCATAATTCTACCTCTATCCTTTTGTAAATTCTGGGTTACCTCTACCTGTGGCACAAATGTTTTGCTATCATGCCAGGATATGAAGCTATAAAATGAATTATGTTGTAGAAAAATGAATGGTGATTTAAAAATTGAGTCCATGGACAGTTTGAGGGCTAGTACCAAATAAGTTCTTTTTTCTTTTGTTTTAAATAGATAATGCATTGAATAACATGGTATACTGGTTGCTTTTCTTTGTGCCTGTGTACATAACACAAATTGTAGTAATTACTCCAAAGTATAAAACAAGAGTGTATTTCTTAAAAGCAATAGTCATTGCAACACAATAAAACAAACAGACCAAAACACATGATAGTGCCTAAGTTTTACACATATTTGAATTCTTTTCATTAACTTATACACTTTAAAAGATTTTTCTCCGAATTAAGAATACTGCATCATTTGTTACAAATGATCTTGTCTGCTTCAGGAAACTGAAGTGTAGCAGAGACTAAAATTAATGTAAACTAGTAAGCCTGCAAGAGATTAGAAGGGGGATGCTAAATGAAAGATGATACCTCAATAAACACCATTGCATACATTCTTCATATAGTAAATCTACACTGCACATTCAAATTTAATTTAGTCAACTGATAATCTATCATATACAATTTTTAAGCCACAGAATTGGAAACATCACTCATGCTGCAAAATAGATTACTACAAAATAGATTCAGCTTTAATTTCTTATTGTGAGATTGATTTTTTTGTTGTTGTTGTAGGTCCTTTGTCTAAGTATGTACAATATTCTTGTATTTATACAGTTGTCTGAATTTTCGTAAGGTAAACTCATGAAGTTGAATTTTTTTTCTTTGTGCTATTATAAATTTCATTTATTCTTAATATATTGCTGTGGAGATTATGAAGCTGTCTTTTTTCAGAATGATGTTGTTAGTCTGATGCATTTGTGTGGTATCTTCACACATGGCTTGATCTGGCAATATTTCATATTCTACAACATTCAGCTCTAAATTCTACAGAGATGATCAGAGAAGGTGTTTGTACAGACTACTCTAAGGTCACACTCAGATAGTACTAATTTTTCAGTTCCTATGTCTGGATTAGATGGGTTCATTAGATGTATTCTTATTTTGTAGGATGTATGTGATCTACATTTGTGTACTTATATGTCAGTAATTTATGACCAACTGAAAAAATTACTAGTAATGAAAAATATCTCTCTCACAAGTCTGCTATGTATTACTTTACAGGAAAGATATATGATGAAAATATGATCATATTTTCTTAGTCCACTTCCAAACATTCTTATACTTTTGGTGCATTAAAATGCATTTAATATTGAATTCGCTTCAGTTGTGATTGTTGATTGGGTGTAACTAGCAAAGACAAGGCAGCTTCCATGATCCTTTTGTGACATGAAACCATATTTTTGAGAGTGGTGCAATTTTTTTCACTTCCTTTTTCATAGAATCACAGAGTTGTTAAGGTTGGAAAAGACCTTTAAGATCATCAAGTCCAATCATCAACCTAGAATCACCACCATGTTCATCATTAAACCATGTCCTCGAGTGCCATGTCCACAAGGTTTTTGAACACTTGCAGGGATGATGACTCCACTGTTTCCCTCAGCAATCTCTTCCAATGCTGTACAACGCTTTCCGTGAAATTTTTTCCCAAATATCTAGTGTAAACCTCCCCTGGTGAAAGTTGAGGCCATTTCCTCTTATCCTGTTGCTTGAAACCTGGGAGAAGACACCTACCCCCAACTCACTACAGTCTCCTTTGTAGAGAGATAGTTGTAGATAGCGATAAGACACCACCCCATCCCTCCGCCCTCCCCCCTGCTTTTCCTCCAGGCTAAACAAAACCAGCTCCCTCAGCTGCTCCTCATCAGACTTGTGCTCCAGTCACTTCATCAGCTCCACTGCCCTTCTCTAGAGAAGGTCCAGCACCTCAATGTTTTTCTGGTCGTGAGAAACCCAGAACTGAACGCAAGACTCAAGGTGTGGCCTCAGCAGTGCCAAGTACAGGGCACGGTCACTGCCCTGGTCCTGCTGGCTGCAGTACTGCTGATAACAAGCCAGGATGTCCTTGGCCTTCTTGGCCACCTGGGCACACTCACCCAAGGGCAGGACCTGACACTTCACCTTATTGACATTCCTAGAGTTGGCCTCAGCCCATTGATCCAGCCTGTCCAGATCCCTCTGTACAGCCTTTCTACCCTCCAGCAGATCAATAATCACACTCAACCTGGTGTTATCTGCAAACTTGCCCAGGGTGCACTCAATCCCAGGGTGTCATCAGTAAGGATATTAAACAAAGCTAGCCCCAAGAGTGAGCTCTGGGGAACACCAGCCTGGGGAACACTTGAATAAGTCTAGTCCAAATATAGTGCTACTGATCTCAACTGGCATGTTTTGTAAGTCTTTCGTTATTCATGCACTTCATTTTTAAAGGCACGTCCTTCTGCTCGAATCAGTTGTCTAATTGCAAACTGACAATGATTCCAGTTCATTGGGTTGCATATAGCATATGAAGATACCGTTGATGTCTTTGTTATCACCTTACGGAGCACCATGAGAAATTGCTTGAAGAAACTCATTTTCTTTTGGTTGTCTTTCCTAAAACCCCACAATGTGAGAATTTATGACATCCTCTGACAGTTGACTTCTGTCTTTGTCATAAGAATGCAAATGTCTGCAAACCCACAAATTTCCATTGTACAGGACATTTGTTTTTGTGTGGAATGGTTTACTCCTATAGAGCATCTTTTCCATCTGAATGACTTGTCTTTTCAGCTTATGTGCACTTTGTTGCACATTCACAGTTTGCATTTTTTCCTGTAAGCCCTGTAAATCAGGCATTCCTGCTTGTCTACTCTGTAACATGAGATTTACAAGGCTGATTTTTGTCTTTGGCACAACATCATGGTTTATTTGCAACAGAAATGTAATTATTTCTTCAGATCTTAATTTTTTCTGTAAGACTTACCTTTTTTGGCTTTGGTTTCCAAATATTAATATTTGACTACTCTTCAGGCTTTGTTCCACTCAGCGGGTGTAGGGGAGGGTTGGTTGATTTACTCTGAGTGGTGCATGGGAGAAACAACAAAATTCTGAGAATATTCAATAACTTTTACTTGCAAACTTTAGAACATAAAGTTAGAATGAGGTTCTTGGCAAACTTTAAAGCAACATACACAGTAAGGCACTTGACAAACTAACTTAGCAAACTTTAAGAAGGAGAAGGAGAGACAGAGAGAGACAGAGAAAGGTTTATATTCAACACCCTTGGATCCTTCAATGAGATTTGATTGTTGCAATTTCAATATCCATTGGTTTAAGTGGTGGTTGCTGTCTTGATCTGTTGAGGGTGGGAGAAGCCTATGAAACACAAGGTCCACTGGATTAATATTATGCTCAGGCTTGGTGGGAACTTGCAGGTACCTCCCCTGGGGCAGATGATGTAATACTGTTACAGGACACTTCAGGAGTCTTTGATGGTCTAAGACGTTACAGCTGCCTCTTACATCAGTGTAGTTGAGTCAATTGTGGCCCATCAGCAGGGGTGAATACCTTCAGGTTCATGTGAATGTCTCAGTACTTCCCCAAAGGGGAGTTTTCACATCTGAGTCACTTATGTAAGGACGTAGGCATGATAAAAAGCACTATCCCACCTCTCAGGATCTTCTTATCACCTCTACCCTTACCTGGCTCAACATCCAGCCTGCACCCCCTCTGTGCTTGGATGGTTACTTTGTGCTGATTGTTTGAGCCACTAATAATTAACAGTCCAGTCTTTCATACTACTAAACCATTAGGTTGTCTTATGGACATATGTTGGATATGATGAGCTGCTGTATTTGAGTATAAAATCTTTAGTTGCTTCTTCTGCACACAGAGTATATTTTCTGTTCTGTTTTGTGGCACTTTTTGTTTTCTTTTGATATTTTTCTAGCATAAATCTTTTATTGTTATAGTCCTCAGTAGACCTGAACAGAAAATAGTTCCCTTATTCTGCCAGAAGCATTGATAATTCATAAAGTCTTTCTAATCCAGAACAAACCTGAGATCTCCACCCCTTCCCTTGATAATCCCTAAGAAACCTCAGTTCAAAGGGTCCTCTAGTCAATATTAAATTATTACACCATCATCTTTCTTTATTGTAAGTTCCAATAAGTACGTGGTGTTAAATTCTTGCAGAATATCCAGGTGATGTCTTAGTAAATTAATTTTTTTTTTCATTATAATTCAAACATGATGAATTTTTAGGATAAATTTTCTTTTTATATTAAAAAATAAGATTCTTATATAAATCACTGAGTAGTTTAACCATCAATTAAAAAACCATTAAATACTTTTAATTTCTTTTTTTTTCCATTTGAGAAGAATTTATATTTCAAGAACTACTTCCCTTTTAGGGGACCTTTACAATTTCCAAAAACTAAATTAAATTCTTATTTATTAAATGGAAATTAACAAGTAGTAAATTACAGTAAGTCAGTACTTCTTTAGGGCCCTGTTCAGCTTAGACAGAGCAGAGAGACTAGGCCACAGGAGTGTGTGGGTGTAGCACACAAACCTTGTACATGACGCAGGATGCTTCTTTTTTCTGCCACTCAAATTCTGTGCCCACTCTCATCTTTATCATCATATGTTTCCTTTTCAACAAAGAGCAGAGAAACAGGACATTCAACATCACCTAAAATGGTTTTTGTCTATTCTTTCAGATCAGACAACTGTATTTTTCAGCCTCTATGGGGAAACAACTTTTAAATTAGGGATTGTTAATGTTTTTTACTTACAATTTTTTTAAATTAGCAGCTAGTCCAACTTAATCTTCCGTTTTGAAACTTGTGTCTGAGAATATCTGCCAAATGTACATGATACCTTCTTTCATAGTACTGAGCCAGCAGTTTGAGTTTCTAAAAATGACAAAGCATTTTGTTTACATGTCTCTACAGCAGATCAACAGGATGTTTTCTACAAGAGTAAAAGGGAAAATAACAGAAGTATATTTTGGAAAAAGGCAGGATTTAGTTCAAAGCCCAGTGATTAATGTTTTAAAAAATATATAATACAGCTCCTTCACCTTTTCCAGCTTTTATTTACACACCTGCCTTTATGCCTGGTCATTTTAATCTCACAAAAGCTAATGACCATTGAAAATGCAGGAACTTTCCTGCTTCTTCAATGTCAGCCACTTTTTCCGTATCAGCTGTTTTGCCAGTATCAGCATTCACAAGGACACCTCCTGAGCTGGGTAGCATCAGATCTAGCTCAGAAAGATTTCCACTTTTACCAGCACAAGAAAAAGCAATGGAGTCAACTACTTGTGATTAAGAGGAAAGGGTAACTGCCCTTTTAGGATTTTTTGCTAGATTAAAGCAGCATAGTAAGATATAGTTTTAATGGATGTCTTTTAATAACATATTGCTTTTGAAAGCGTATTTGATCAATATGGTGAGTGCTTGATACTAGCTACTTCCTTCCTTTTTACCATTCTTTGCACTTTGGTTTGGGGTTTTTTTTGTTTCTGCAGGCATCAGTGGAAAGCACATGCTTCCTCTCTACCAAGGGAGAAAATTCAATCTGCATTATTAGTATTTTGGTACCCTGTGTATTGTCATTTCCTTTTAGTGGCACACAAGCCCAGTACATTCTTTCTTTCACCTCTCTCCTTACCCCATATTCATAATAGCACTGAAATACTCTAGGAATTATTGCATTTATTGAGCCTTTAAATTCTTCTGGCTGTGCCTTAGATTAGCATCAGCAGCATGCAGTAATTTTCAACCAAGTGCATTCTTTGCATGTCTGATTATCTAAATGAGTTATATTACAATGAATGTATACATGATTGCCTAACAAACTATTTCATGATCCTTGACAGAAAATTTCCATATTTTAATAATATGTGTTTCAATTGAGGCTTTTGCACTCTTTAGCTTACTTTTTGAGCAGAAGTAGTCAAAAATTATGTTAATGAGTGTCAGCAGGCACACTGTTACCGTTTCCCTAATTTGTTCATTGTGTCAGTTACAACTCTTCAGTTTAAGTTTTGATCTGACTTTTAAATGCTTCTGAAAGCAGAAACCCTAAGAGATTTTCTGCCTCAAATCAGTTTTGCACAGCTAGCAAGTCAACTGTTTAACTGTATGGAAGTTCATTATGTAAATGTAATTCACAGTCTATGTGTTTTATCAGTAGTGAAAGTGTTATTACCAAGACTAAGACGGGATAAGCAATGAAAAACAGATGCTTCTCTCTCTCTCTCTTTAAATCATCTTAAATTGTGACCAGGAGGAGGATCAACAGCAGTGCTTGTATAGACAAGTAAACATATGGCAGATGTTAAGATGTTATGACATCACTGTCTTAAAAGGTCATGGGCCCAAGTAATTATTTCGAACTGAGAGAAGTAGAAAGACAGGTGTATCTACAATAATGGCTTTGTTTCCAGTGAATTTTATTTTCTTTCAGATAGGAGTTTTGCCTTTAAAGCTATTCCCTTCTTTCTCTTCTATTTTTTTTGGTTTGGAAAACCCCAGAAGACCCTTCACTAAAATCGATCTGTATTTCCACAAGCCATTTACAAATACAGACAAATATTTCTTCACTGTGTTGCTGCAATGCACAGCATTTTATCTTCAAGTGCTCTTTCTGAAAAAGTATAACCTAAGGACCTTAGCCCCCTAAACAAACCTGAAGATGATCAATGTAGGGTTTTTTGTCCTCAGAGAACTGGAGAAATTGCACTGTAGCCCAGTGTTAGAAAGTATCGACGACAAGGTATATTCTTCCCCTGTATCCATGAGTGAGCTACCTGAGTTGGAAGAAGTATGAGCATGCAGACAACAGTTTTTTGTCTGATACTAGAAAAATGAGAATTCTGTAAATCTTTATTTCTTGGTAGGAAATATACTAGCCACTGGTAAATGCTGCTTCCCACACCCCTCTGCTCCCTGTGACCTGCTTCCACTCCCAGAAAGGAGCATTTGGAGCCTTCCTTATTCCGATTCTGTCTTTGAGGAGTGAGGGGAGAGATATTTGTCTCAAAACACTGGAGGTCCTAGGGAAGAGAGGGAATGACTAAGGGCACTCTTGCAGAGCGTACTCAGGAGTGCCAGAAACCTGAATACTTGGGAAATTCTGTAAGTTTTGAAGGCTGGTGTTTGTAGGCAGGCATCCAGATGCAGTTTGGCATGCTAAGTGGGTTTTTTTTCAAACACTGACATTGTACAAATTCATGAAAACTACAACTCAACAGGACGTTTTGATGGGCATTGTACAAACATAATATATGAATGAGTCTAAAATTATTGCAGTGAAAGCACCAAGAAAGAAATAGAGACATCAGTGCAGAAATTGGGTGGTTGTATAAACCATGCCCCAAGCTGTGCCACAGAGCAGCATAGCTGAAACCCTACTGATTTCCCTACTTGTTTAAAGAGCTGGTAATTTCTGGTTCTCCAGGGGAGCCGTATGTGGTTACTGTGAAACTTGAAACCGGCTATAGATTCAGTTGAAAGTAACATTGCAAGGGTTTGTCTCAATATAAGGATATTAATTTTAATATAATATAATGCTTAAACTATATTTTAATGCTCACTGTATTAGTACTGGTGCAGCTGTAACAGTTGTTACTGTTACTGTGCTGCTACATGTTATTAAAATATTTATTAATTCATTAAAATATTTTATTTAGTATCTTATTTGTCCAGTTGTGCTCTCTTTCTATATTTCAAATCCTCTGAGTAACAGCTTCTTTTTAAGTTCATAATCCTGATGGTCTTGAAGTCAATTTGCCCTGCTACCTACAAAAATATTTCCTCATCCATGGGGTAATAATAATTTAAGGATCTTTGCCAAGTTATTTGACTGATTCTTTTCAGAATATAGATTTTTAATGGTTAACCAACTGTTGTTGTAACTATGGTGTATCTAGAGATTGTAGAAAAAAATGTTTTTAGAGCATTCTGGTATTTGAACTTATCTAGTCTCTGCTTCTTCAGTCTTGCCTAGTGAAATCTCTTTTCTTTCAATCTTGTCAAACTTCCTTTAATGTTTATGTTTATAGAGGTTAGACACCATGTGAATACTCCTTTTTGATAAGAAAGTGTCATGTCTTTTTTGTTGTCATCTTTCAAAAGTGACTGCTCTTGTAACTTCATGAGCAAGTTGCAGAAGTGTGAGATGGCAGAAGGAAGGCTCATGCCTCAGGGAGGGTATAATCTGGAAGTAAGCAAAATAATAGTGTGTTTCACCTACTGGAAGACAGAAGTATTATTGTGTGTCTTTTCTGAGAAGGAAAAAATGTTCATTTCATATTTAATGTCTTCAAGTCTCTATGACTTTGTAGCAATGGCTTTGAAAAATAAATACAGTGATGGAGTATAGAGGTGTTATCCCTGAGTGTCATTGTGCTACCTGATGAGAGCAGTTGAAGTATATTGAATATTTGAATATCAGCTTATCAAACAACGAGAAATCAAAATTTCAAGATAACTTGTTTTGTGTGTGCAGAATATGTAGAACACTATTTAAAATACAATTTAAGTGAAGGATACTTACAGAAGTGTGCCCAAATTATGATTTTTTTCATTCAATAAGTTGTTAATGTCTCCATTTCCAGTAATCATTTCTTTGAGATCAAATGTAGGCTAGAAAAGTTTTCCTAGCTCTCATCTAAGGAAAGCTGTGCAAAATATCCATATTTGTAGAATTGATATCTCCTTAAAAGGTCATCAGTGCCTTTCAGAAATTACAAAAAGCCTGTAGCCAGTAGTTCTTAACAAAAAAAAATCTGTTGTCTCCCTCTTAAGTTTGCCAATACTTCTTTATGTCAATTGAGTTGCTCAGATCTCATATCTGTCTATAACAAATCAGAAGTGAAATGGTTATCCTTCATGTACATGTACTACATAGAAACAAAGAAGCATAAAAGTGTCATAACCTACCCATATCAAATTCAAAGATAACAAGTAGCTATGCTTCAAACATATCTTCAAACATAACAAGAAGGAAAGCCCTCAGAATCCCAGAATTGTCCCCCCAAAGAATTATCAGTAAGTATAAAGTATAAAGTAAGCATAAAGTCAGTCCTTATTGAAGCAGGACTATGACCTCTTACTTGTAAATGTGAGTTACTGTCATAGCCATCTATGGATATGTCAGGAGCAGAGATGATAGCAGAAAGGAAGGCTGACAGCTTCCATAAAAGCTATGTAAAATCTAATAGTTACACTGTGGAAGTGGAAATTTTGCATAAATTATAAATCCCTTTTTCCCTATTGGTCATTTTCCCTAATCCACATACTTTTCCCCATGTTTGAACCACTGGCAGCACAGTAGGGAACAATGCTGATTGATGAAGTAGATATTTAAATGGAAAATAAAGGAAAAATCCACTCATTATATGACATGAATTATTCCTTCTCTATGCACAAATCTTTCTATTTCCACTTATCAAAAGAAACTCTATTTAACTGACCTGTGTTCTGTATTATAAATCTGTCTGCTCATTAAACTCAGTCAGAATTACAGTGAAATTTAATACAGCAAGACCTATTAATAATCCTCACAATTTAATGGTTAGTATTTATCTAACTAATGACAACCAGACAGAATAATTATATTTTTACAATATTAAAAAGTTGTAAAACAATATCTCAGTGTTATTCAGGCTAAGAACTTCATTTTTAAAATATCCAGTGTCTTTCCACTCCTGCTCTGCTCAATGTGCGTTCATATTCTATGTGAACTTCTATGAAGATGGGAAGAAGGATAGGATTTTGCAAGTACAGCCAGACACAGTGTGCTGTACTGTGAGCAGCTGTACTAAATCCAAGATATTTAGTGGAGCCAAAAGCCAGACTACAGCTGTTAAGACCATAAATTATCAAATTTCTCACTGGAACTATTTCTTTGTACACTTAGTCATTTGCTGTGTTATGTTAGAGTAGCAGGAAAAGTGTGTCAGTCAGGATGTTAAAATACAGGACCTGACATCTCTTTATGACTTAGGTGAGAGGTACCTTTGTTCTGTCGAATGATTCTTGGGTAAAAAAAACTAAAGAATGAGGTGTGAAATCTGGGATCATCACAGCAAGGCAACATGCAGTTGATAAGGGAAAAAAAAGCAAAAAAATTTCTAAATGAAGTTGAGGGAAAACTTCAGAAAAACAAGTCATTAGAATCCAAATGAAAGATCTGAATTTCCTTTTAGTCTCTACCATGGGTACAGGGAAGAAAAATTAGATGTGTCAGTGTGAAAACATTAGCTTTCTTCCAACTATAAAAGAAGTTCTAAGGAAAGCTAGGCTAAAAGATGCTTTTTAAGTAATTTTTTTTAATCTTCCTTGGTCCTTTATCATAGAAATTCTTACTTACCCTGCTGCCCCCTTTCCTTCACCCAAAACCTAATGATGATTTAGTCTCTCACAGAAATGAATAAAGGTTTTAGAGAAAGTTATGGCACTTCTTAAAAATTACTAGCACAAAATCTTGATGATTTTGTTCCTAAAAACAAAAAACACACACAAAAAAAAATCCACACAACCATATTTCAAAGACACATAGAAACTGGAAAGCTATTTTAACTGTTTACTTCACAAGTGAAAATTAAATCCAGAGCTAATGTATAAAAACCATATGGAATTAGAAGTGAACAATAGACTGCCTTCTGCTAAAGTGACCTTCATGTAAGTTGAAACCGTATGCTTCTTTCATAATATCTCATAGCATGCAAAACATGTAACAGCCAGTAATACTGGAACACAGCCCTCAGTCAGCCCACCTCCTTTCTGCTGATCTCACCCATATCTTGGGTTGTGGTGTTTTGTTGCGGTTTTTATTGGGTTTTTTTGTTTGGTTTTTTTGTGCAAGACAAGCTGTGTTATGTAAATATTTACAATGTTTCGTTCTCATTCTTTCATGGCATTCTGAGTAACACATACGCAGATACTGTGCATCTTTATCAAAATTCTTTCGTTTTTTCTCTCTCCAAAAGTGTTTTGTACAGAAGTTTTCAGTGAGGGAGGCTCTCACAAGTATTTTGACATTTGAAATATTGTTTAAAATGTCAATTTCCATTTTAAAAAACCCAGTACTAAATAATACTTGACTTACAGGCCAGTCTGGAAGGCCGCAGGTTTTGGAAGTACATGTGTGTGAGATGGCTTGATACCTTACTGCTCCCTGGTGTCCTTGGGAGACTTTGAAATAGTATTCTTCCCCTCACACCAAACACACATGCACTGGGATAGCATCTTCTTCTCAACCGCTGAAGGGGTGCTGCCTTCTGCAGGACCGGCTTTGCTTGGAAGCTCAGGGAGGGAAAGGATGTTATCCTAGTTTTAAACTCATTGTTTTTCATTTTTGAAGAAACTGGTTTCTTATCCACTAGGACACCAGCGTAGGTTATAACACGGTGTCTAATCACCTAGCAGTACAGGCTGAATACCTCTTGCACAGGATTTGAAGACAGTGAAAGTACTGCACATATAATCTCAAAGAGTTAGGCTCAAGTGGATTACAACATCTCTGTGGTGTAGAGTAGCCAGAGGATTGCTAGTGCTGCAGGTAGCTGCTCACCAACAGCAATTCTTGTACACACTTCTAGGAATGACTGTTCAGTATATTAATGTCTTAAAGGTGTTCACTTGTTCATCAGTGTCCTACATTTTCCTTTCATTCATTTCCTAAACAATGTGGCACAGCTCTTTGCAAAGCAAATCATGCTGAAAGTTTGGAGCAGGGAGAGAAACTACAGTACAGATGTCCTAAATAGACTTGGGCATAAAGAGGCTTAAGTTTCTGGGATCTCTTAACCTGATCATGTTAATCCTATGCATTTGGTAAAGCTAATGTATAGCTTCTCTGCTTGTGTTCGTGAAATTTTTCCTAAATATTGAAGTGTATTATGATTCAGAACATAGAAAGTGGAAGTTATTATGTGTTAAGGTATATAAGTGTCAGAAAACCTGTTGCAAACAACATCCTATCTCTGAGTAATGCCTCCTCCTTCATATAAATGCTCAAAATATCTTACCAAAGATATTAATGGAATGTTTTCAGCTTTACCCTGCATAGTAAATGTCTGGTATATTGCAGAAGCATAATTGTGTGCATATATAACAATGCTGTCTGACATAACTGTGCATGATAGAATTATTTTGAATTATATCTAATCCTAAATTGGTTCTTGTTTTCCATATTATGTGGAGATAAATCCTTTTTGTTAATTTTTCTCCAAGTTAGCTGCTTTTTACTGCATTTAAGTTTCACTGAGTATTCCAGTGTTTTTCCAGTTTTCACCTACAGTTTTTGATCTTCATAAATGTTTATCTTAAATCTCTTCTTCAGAACAAATACTTCAAATGTTCTCTTTTTCATATACACAATGTCTTCTCCATGCTTAGTTCAGGAGTAACATGACTGGGTTTTTTGGCATATAGTGATAACTCGAAGTGAAACTGAAAGAGTGTGAGCCACATGTGTTGAATCTGCCTTCTTAAACTCAACCACTTTTCTTTATAGAATTAATTAACCTACTCATGCATGTTTATCTGAGTAACTAGGATTTGTTACAGTTGACTGCTTTTTTTGGGGGGGAGGGATTTTTTTCTTTAGTTGTAGCTGTGTTTTGGTTGTAGTGCAAATTTTTTTCAGATACAGATCAATAATTCTACTGTTTAACTGAAGATAAGACTAAACTCATCCCTTACTGAGGTGAGCAGGTTAATTTTGAATAAGTGTTGTGTATAAAAGTTATCTCTGTAACCACTCTTGCTTCTGCGTGTGAGGTTTTAGAGTTAGATTCACAAAGTTCTTGCAACAGGGTTGGAAAAAGCAGTGGAACAATTTATGAAATATCATTGCTTCTTCCTGCACATAGACTTAATGTGAGTGAAATGTGTCACATAAATTATTTATGCATATTTACTTGCAAAACTTCTCTCTCCTAGTGTGGACCATCATCAGAAGTAGCATTTCTGTCTTGGAAACACAGGAGACAAGTGTTTCCCTCCCTCCTCCGCCTGTCAGGGCAACAGCATTTACATGATTTCCCCAAGCTTCCTACCAGCAGCTCCTACTCCAATTTCATCTTGCAGTCAACAGCCTTCTGCTCCTCAGGGAGCACAGCCCTGGCAGTGGAGGCTGCTCAGGGGAGATATGCACGTGTCCCTGGCCTGTCCCCAACTGCCCCTGGGGGCCCCACTGCTGCCTGCCAGAGCAACAGCTGCCCTCTGTTCCCAGAAGACCCCCTTCTGCTAGGACTCCTGAGTGGATCTCTTGCCAACACTGTTAATCAGGACTCAATTTTTTCATAATGCTCTCTCCCCTTGAGACAAAAAAAAAAAATAATGATTTAAAAATCCAACTGTGTGTATGGAACATTGTGGATGTAGCTATTCAGGCTGGATGTTCAAATAACATCAGTATTTCTGTTTTGTTTATCCTCTGCCGTGATAACTCACAAGGACATTAGCAGAGATGATGCTGGAGACACAGCTCTTAAGCCTGTCACTTTCTGTGTCAGTGGAGACTGCATTGAAGGGACTTGTCAGAGGAGAGCTAGCTCTGTGAATTAGTTTGTAACAGTTGGCTGCTTCAGAAAAAGGGAATTTTCTTCATTGCCAGATCCCACTTCATCAATATTGTATTGCTTCCACTCTCCCCAAGAAGCCAGAGTAAGCATAGTACATCTCTACCCATTTGCACAGTACATCAGAGAGTTTTAATGTCATTATACTGCCTAGAATGGAAGTTGCATTAAAAATGCTTTAGGAATTTGTTTTTCTGTATCTTTTAAATGTTATTGTGCTGGAAGGAATTATTTTAATTAGTAATAGATAACATAAAGTGGAAAGCAAGAACTAATTTGCCTCTTTTACCTGAAATAAATTAAGGGGGTCTTGTGTCCCAAAGAAGTGTCATGGAAATCAAATGGAAATAATTGCAAATGGAAATAATTGCAAAAGCTAACAAAATTTAACTAGTTTTCAATTATATTTGAATACTTGGGCTTTGTTCAAGTATACTTACTGTATGAATAAAATAATAGTCTTTTACCTGTAGTTTACATATATTTTGTTTGCTGTGTATGGTAGTGTCTTTTTACATGGAGATAGAGCACATGTTTAACATCTTATTTCACATCTGTGCCAGGACAGAGATCCTGTGCCTCCTCGGATTACTAGTTTCTGTGACAAGAGAAATGGAGATAATGAATTTGAAAGGTCTGGGTTTCTTTTGTAATTTGCTGTAATAGTCACTTCCAAAATGCTGTGCTTCATTTCAGGGAGTAGGAGGCAGTGATCTCTAGAAGTAGAAAGAAAAACAAAGCTGATGATTGCCCTAAGAGATTACTCAGATTCTCTGTCTTTACTAGGTAACCAGCAGTTCATGTAATATTTGAAATATTTCGATCTTAGATAGTACTCTAGGGACTGGAAAAGTTGAT
Organism: Neopelma chrysocephalum; assembly: GCF_003984885.1. Lineage (NCBI taxonomy): Eukaryota > Metazoa > Chordata > Aves > Passeriformes > Pipridae > Neopelma > Neopelma chrysocephalum. Next base: position 1,187,978 of record NW_020925302.1, read on the forward strand.
GTTCTTTGAATATTATTTTTTAATCCTACCACGGACTATGCTAGATAACTTTCAAGGCTTTCCCCTTTAAGACAAAGCAAAATACCGAACAGAAAGAGTGTTATCACTTCAAAGTCCAACAATGTATTTTTTGCACAAAAGTCACCACGTTTATTACTTTGATGTGCCAGTCTAGCCAATGGTATTAGTCTTCTCTACAGATTTTTACCTTTCAGGATGTTCTTTTGTTCCCCCCGAAAGTGAAAACTTGGATTTCCTACGATTAGTGTTACTCTGAAACTGCCTGGCAGGCTGAGCCAGACCCGTATAGCACTAACTATGCCCCAGCCTCACTGGTGTTACTGTACTCATGCTGACTTTTGCCATGCCTGGGCTTCAAACTCTCTGGTGATAAAGATATTAATAAGGCATTCATCCTGAGTGTACTATACAGATTTCTACAAGATCTTATATCCTACTTTATTCCATGGACTTTGAATTTGGGCAAAGGAAACTAGGCCAAGAACAACCAGCTGCTCTTTATAATATACGTGGAAGTAGTATCCTGAGTTTTAAATTTTGTATCACTTTGTAGAGTATATGGAATGAAAAGTGGTTGGTTTGTTTTTTCTGGGGGATTCCATAATTTTTCTGGGTCATAGACACCAGTAGACATAGGTAGTCATCAGTAAAACAATTTTATTGTTAGACTGTAATTTACAGCAGTGAGAAGAACAAAAAGATATATATCAGGAGTAGCAGCTTCTGTCTCAAATACAGTTTGGAGCATTACAGAACTTTCTTCAACAGCCAAATTCTAGTCATTTTCTTCCTATCTGGTTTCCTCTCCTATAGTACTTGCAAATCAGTTTTAAACGAAATTATTAGCCTTTTAATGTGGTGTGGGTGTATGTAAGTTCTGTGGTGTAGAAAACATGATATTTCTGTATGAGTATGTATATATATGCACACACACACACACACATCTATATATATAAAACATTGCAAAAAGCAGATAGCATCGGTGGCTAGATGTAGAACACAGCAAAGTACCAAACACAATTTACTCGCTTCCCTTATCTTTCCCTTACCTCCCATCACCCACAAATCTGGAGAAACACAAGGCACCATGGTTTGGCTCCTTGTCTAATTTGTCTTAAAGTAGCATTGAATAAAATAGTCAGTAGCTCTCTCATGCTTGTGCATACACAAATGTGTTGATCACTTTGGTCATAACCACAGTCCCAATAGGAACTGATGAATGCATTATTCTACCCCTAAAGAAAAATCCCATGCTTCTGGAGTTTGGAGGTTTCTCCCACTAGACTCAATTCTCAAGGATGACTTAATTGCCTATACAACATTTAAGACGGTAGAAATTAATTTCCATTCCATGCCTAACAAAAATCCTGTTCCTTCTTGTGTTTGCAAAATGTGGGAGTGAAAAATAAGGATTTTTTTTTCACATTGTCTGAGCTCATGACATTTGTCTGATTTTTTAATTCTGAAAGATATCAAAAAAAAGTGGAGCACAAAGACTTTAACTGTGTCTAAGTTGCTGGTTTTTGAGCTTTTCAGTTGAATTGGTCTAGCTCAATATACCTAATGCAGTTGAAAATGAACCATTTCCCTGTTCTAAGCAAGACCTGAAATACGAACTGCAAATATCACAATAAAGAACTGAAAGTTGTTCTTCTAGTAAACACTAACAGCTAAATCTTACTTCATTCTATTATGTTATTTAAAACTAGAGAGGAAAAAGAATCCTTTAATAGATAAGAGCTACTTTCCAGTAGTGAATCAGAACATATATTGTTTATTTGCTAAGCATGAAGAGTGTTGCATAAGGCATAAAAGCAGTCTGTGGCTCAAAAAACATTTTAATCTAACAACACAGATGTTGAGTAGGCAAAACATGCCAGGGTCCGCAGCAGCAGATAATTGGTATTTTTCATTAATTTTCTAACTAATATAATTTATTCACTGTTTTTGGGCTCACTCAAAAAGGTCGACTAAATGCTTGCTGAGACAAGAGTCCATTTAGTAAGTTGTATGAAAATATACTTAATATGAAAAGTGGTTAGTGGGCTTTCATCTGGAATCATCAGATCAATGAGTGACTGAACTACTTCTTTGAAATTATTTGGTTTACTCAAAAGTACAAGACAATTCTTTGAACATGAAGAGGGAATGTTATTCCCTACTGGAAACAGTAGTTGGTATTAAATGTGTTGCAAATTTCAATAGTACCTTCTTGCTATGACTTTCTCTTTCATACCTGCACTCTACGGAACTAACAATATTATTTGAGGTCAAGAAGACGATGTGTTGCCTTCCTGTGGATACAGATGGTTGGGATACTAATCCAGAACAGAATCTTTCTACCTGCCTTGAAAATCTAGGCTCTGTTAGGCAGAGGTGTGGAACCCTTGCAGCTGCAGCCAAGGGAAAAATGTGTTTTAGATAACAAAGCTCTTCTTGTGACATCAGGTGTTCTAAAAACACCCAAAAAAACAACAACAACAACAAAAAAACCCACCCATAATGTTTGCTCATTTAGGTGCCCAAAATAAAATGTATGTTGGCATGAATCTGCTTCTGGCAGACATAATGCAACTGCTGATTTCACAAGTCTTGTGAAAATTGATTATCTGTGAAGCTCTCACACATCATCAAAGATAGGTGCAAAAAATCATTAGTATAGCCTGTTTCTCCACGTGTAATCTTATGCAAGATAAAAGAAACTGAGTATCTACCGATTTTCATCAACATTTCTTGTCCATACACCAGAAAAATAGCTGTGCACTAGAATTTTCCTGTGACTGGAATTTACTGGAATGTTATTTTTAAAATTCCATTACAATTTCTTGATGAAAAATTTTTCATTAAATTTTCCTACTGATATATTGAAAGCTGTCCTTGGCTGCAGGTGTCAAAATAACTTCTGACTTTCTGATTTGAAAAATTTTAGAACTCTTAGGATTAGGAGTGAGAGAAGTAGCTTCAAAAGTATACTGAAAACCAACAGCAAGTGACGGCTGGCAGGGATGAGGCAGAGCCTCTTCCATGCACTAGTAAGGTGCTACCACTGCAGCTTCCCTGTGCTTGAGCTGAGAGTACAAGATGGTGGAGCTGGGACGTGCAATATTGCTCTAGATTTAAAAAATAAATAATAATAAAAAAGAAATGGTAATAATACCAGGAAGGTGGATTGAGTTATATCCATCCCACCAAGACTAAGAAAATATTTTTCCACATATATATGAGTGCTATTCTGGGTTCTCACCTTACTCTCTTAGCCAGGATTCATGCCACAGTGAAACTGCTGTGATGGAGGGAAAGTTTAAGTTTTATCCAGCGTGAAAGAGAGAGCATTGCAGTAGTGCAAACACACCGGTGATTGGCATTGAATGGGATGATAACAGCCGCGGTCCGAGAGGGGGGAGGGGAAATGGGGCCGCGACACAGCACGGATCCGGGACACAAAGGTGGGATGCAGGTAGAATCTTTATTCCAGCGCGCACGTGGGTTTTATCAACTCCGGAGGGAAAGGGCCAGAACATAGTGTGGAGCAGGAGACAGACAGGCGGGGGGAAAAACCAGGATAGGGACACGGGCAAAAGGGGAGGAGCGCAGGAGGAACCAGAGGAGGAAAGGGCGAATGGGGGCTGCCTCCTTTCTACAGCTTCTCCAGCCAATCAGCAGAGAAACAGAGGAGCAGGGAGGTGAACAAGCCAGGACGTACCCGGGAAATACAAATTCTGGGGAAGCATACAATGTGTATATACATAATAACTGTAAAATCTGTATCATAAAGTCCTTTCAATCACTGTACATCTTTTTCCATTTCTAGAATCATTCCCATTCCGATTCTTGGTCCTCGACAGATAACCATGTGCATAAGGCTTGCTCTGAATGCATAAAGACTTACTTGATGGATCCAGTATTGGCCACTGGATTTTATAATGTGATACAAGAGTTCACTGACAGGACAAGTAAATTCTTTAGCTTAAATAGTGGAAATATAGTCTAGGCCATGCCAGATCATTTGCCTTCTCAGTGTGGAAAAGGGGAAAGTGCTTAACATGATAATGATATATACTTTGTTTCTAATTTGTTCTTTTTTTGGCTTCTTATGATGAAGATGATTGCAATAAGCAGTATATCCTTTGAGCAAAATATTGCTCTTCGTTGCTATTTATTTGATATTTTTTATCAGGAGAAGTAAAGATCTAAAGAAATCAGCACATGGATTTTTTTTCTTCCTGAAAATAAGAGAGACTACAAATTACCCTTCAGAAGTAACAAAATATCTTCTAAAAGGTACTTTTTAAATAGGAAATATCTTGTGGGTAAACATTGTCCATTTTACTTGAAGTCAGTTAAAAGTACTTTCCTTTATGTAAAGCCATTCTTTATTACATTCTTTGTAGGATTAAAATCAGATGTTAAACAACAGTAGTATTAAATTAATTATATTTTATTTTAGCATGGTGCTAGTTCACAACTCTTGTGAATCAAAATCTTTATACACCCTCTGATCCTGCTTTTTTTCCAATTCTGTTTTTGTGCCTCCTACTAATATCAAATAAAGAAGCCCCAAATCAATATAGCCCATTTAGAAGCTGGCAGTGAAAAATACATAATTCACTAAATACGAGTGTACTCATGTGTAGAAACTGCAAATGTATTTTATATCCCCTCCAATAGCCCTTTCAGTCACTTCTGAATCCAGCATGGCAATTAACTTCATGTCACATCTCAGTTTACTGCTTAAATTTAGCACACTGAGGAGCTTTCTGATGATCTGTTTATGACTTTCTCATTTCCTCAATTGGTAGGTGTGTGATATTTATTTAAAATGAAATTTCATGGTACCAACCAAAACCATTAGGTTCTTGAAGTGCAACATAAGGCAAATTCCATCTTGTGCTCAGTCAGAAAGAGACGGGAAGTATATTCAACACTGTTAGCAAATGAAAGATGACACATATGCAGATAATTTTATTTATGATAGTTATCAAACACAAAACTTGGTTTCATTTAGGACACAAGGGGTATTTAGCACTTGGATTCCCTTTATTTCAATAGAAGTAGTGTTTTTATATGGAAAAGACATGATGTCTTCTGAGCTGACACACACGTTTAATGTAACGCTGTGATCCAGTGCAGAAGTCACTTGTAAAGTTTGAGATTGATGCTTCAGTACATCATCCCTGTGTCTGAGTAGTCTGCTTGACACTGCAACACAGGTATAAATGAACAAGTTTTAAGGAGAGTTTTCTATGGATATAACCGTGTCAAGGTACCTTGCTCTGCAGATCTATAAGGAAACAGAAAGGGGTTGCTTGGTTTCACTGATGGCAGTGGCTTTTCATGTTTTTCACTTATTGGGATCCTGTGGGAGCTAGGAAACATGGAAAAAGACAGTAAACGCACCATCTCTGGCAGTATCCTGCAGCTTCTAACACACCATCTCTAGCAGTATCCTGCAGCTTCTACTGTTTCTTCCTTTATAGATGATAAGGAATTTATCCTATTTTTCTTGGTTTTGCTTTTTTTGGGGTTTGCTTTTTTTTGTTATTGTTGTTTGCAGTGTTAAATTAGCAAGCAAATCTCATTGCCCAAGAGTTTGAAGATTCAAAATGACAGAATTTACATGTGTTCTCAGTAGAAATATTATAGGAAATCTCTGCTGTTTCATCAGAAAGAAAAGCAGTGTCTTAGCTGATTTTAGGAAAAAAAAGCTGGTCAAACTATTAATGATAAACAGACCATTCAACCACTTGGGGCTTTTGTGTATGTATATTTTTATAGGTAAGGCAATTATTTGCATGTATCAAACACAATGACTGTCCTTGGGCAGATAATACCAGCCAGTAGACTGCTATTAATGTTGCACAAGAGATGGTGAGCTTAGACACATAATAGAATTTTTGTACTTTGAGAGAAGAGAAAGTAAATAAACAGGAAATTGAGAAATTCAAGCTACTGGGCCTTTGACTCATAGAAGACCAGTGTGAATAGGATATATTAATATTTTAATTTCAGAGTCAGCATTGAGACATTGCTGTCAGAAAAATAGGGCTGGTAGTATTTTGGAAATAAATTTACATGAAATTTTCTGTTGAAATGAGAAATACAAGGTATCAGACATATATTATGTGTTGGTTATTTCTATATGTTAGGTCCGTAATAAAAGCCGTAGTCAGTTCTACCAGTTTCCCTTAACCTTACTAAAACTGTGACTCTCTTCTGTCTAAAAATCTGTGTTACTTATAGGATAGTACAGTAGTAGTAGTAGTAGAACTGAAAAGGGTACTGAAAGAGTCCTAAAAAGTGCTACTGCAGTATTAGTAGGGTAATTTTAGATTAGACATAAGCAAGGCTTTACTGTGTGGATGGTGAGACACTGGAACAGGTTGCCCAGAGAAATTGTGAATGCCCCATCCCTGAAAGTGTTCAGGACCAGATTGGATGGAGCTTTGAGCAAACTCGTCTAGTGGAAGGTGTCCCTGCCCATTGCAGGGGGACTGGAACTAGAAAATCTCCAAGGTTCCTTTCAACTCAAACCATACTACCATACTATTATAAAAATTACATTTATTTCCTAGATTATGTATGTATTGGTCACAGTATTTTCACAGTGCTTCTCAGCCACAGGTCTTCTATTTTATTAGTTCTTAACATCTCCTAAGGATAAAAAAGTGTGGTTTCATTTTACAAGGGATTTGCACATTGGGAAACTGAGGCGAATTCCAGGAAGAACTTAAGTAAGATTATTCAGGAATTTGCTGGCAGAGCAGCAGTTTCAACCTTCAGTTATTCCTCTGAAGGAATGCAGCCATGCTGCATCTTAGATGCAGTGATAGAAACCCCCAACATTTCTTTTTGCCAGAAACACACTGTAAATGTAACAAGTTTTAAGGCAAGAGTGACATCCAGTGGTCAGACCCATTTTATTTCCAAGACTCTTTGATCCTCTGGCCAAGCAGCAGTGATCCAAGGATAAGGTAGATTAATTTAGCCCTTTTTCTTTTTTTCTTAATATCTTCTGTGGAAAAATAGGTTTTGAGAAATGTGTGCTGCTCAAAAATCCGTTTAGTGAATTATGATTATGAAACCATTTTGGCATCAGAAAAGCTGATATTAACTCTCCCAACGATGTATTTGAAGATGTTTTATGTGCTTCTTTCTTTAATTCTCGATATGCCAGTCACATTTTGTGCTTTTTTATTCTTTTTCCCACAGCTGCTAATTAGTAAATTATTACCAGGCTGACCCCACAAACTCAACTGATACGTACTCCTTAGAGAAAGTATTTGACAAGTTAATAGTTCTGTTTCTAATCAATTAACACAAGGTTAGTCAATTAACTAGACCTGGACTAAAAGATAACTGAATAAAATTATTTAAATAACTATTTTATTTTAGCATTTAAGTATCTGGTCTGAAACAAAATTATATTTCAAAGAGGTGACATATGAATCTGTTTTAAGACAAGAGGTATCTCTACTCAAGACATTACTATGCTAAAAACCGTACTATTTCAATTAGATTTATAGAAAAGCATTCTGCTGGACAAAACTAGCAGATAAATATCATAACTTTAATTTTTACAATAGCAGTGAAGTCAAACTCTTCATATAAACAGAAGTCTAAATTTGGACATCCAAATTAATAATGTACCTAAATTCATATTCAGAGGGTGCAGGTGAGGGATTTGCTTAGTTTATTTTTGTTTCTTATAGTTCTAGGGGGATTGTCACATATTTTAAAGTTGTTTTTTCAACTTAATTCAAAGAAGTTTATTTTGGTGGTCTCCAGAAAAACTGGAGGATTAGTTTGCTTTTCCTGCTCTGGGTGAGTTGCCTTTTTAGCAAGGCAAGCCCTGGCTATTGCAAATTAATTTTGTATTTTAAATTTGTGTATCTAATGGTTTATTAATTTTTTGATGGGCCAAATGGTCACAATAGTGATAACAAAAATTGTTGCCTTGTATATGGGTGCATTAAAAAAATTGATCCATATTTCTAGGCATACTTTACCAGTTTTTTTGTTTTACATGTATGCCTAAAATCAGTACCCTTGTTTTTGAAGAGAGCTAATGACCTTAGGAAAGTATAAAAAACAATTTTAGTCTGCTGTTTTTTTCATACAGAAAATTGAAAAACATCACATGGTAACCACTGGTTATTATTTCTGACTGCAAGCCCAATTTAGTCTTCAGGACTAAAATATTTTGCTCATTGCATTTTGTGGCAAAATAGTCGTGTTTTATGTAAGGCAGTAATAATGTAAGCCTAATAATTGCAATGACAGAAATGCATGCAATGTTCTGTGTTCACAGAAAATATTTTATCCTGAAAAATGTCAGTGCATTTCCCAAACTAGGTATGTACTGAGGCTATATTCATCACTGAAAGGGGAAAATACACATCATCTATTATAAAACTAGCACAAATCAAAAGGCCACTCACCAAAACTATGCAAAACATGGGGCCCTGATCACTGACAGTGATGGCAGAAAGTTATCTTGCATCACATGTTACATTGCAGAGGAAGTGTTATTTGACTTAGGAGTGCTAAGTAAATGAAATGTAAATAAGTAAATAAATAAAAATATAATAGATATTTTTAATATTTGGAATGAGTAGATGTAGGATTTCATGATGATACTGCAAACTGTGCTATGATTAATAAAAGCAAAGCAATTAATTATGCACAATGTGAACTCAGCATTCTATAGGCTGAATATCATACATTGAAAATCACTGGGATATAGTCAAAGCCTTTTTTTCCAGAGCTGACATTGTCTTTCACCATTAATTAGAGAGGCTTAAAAATTCCAACTGAAACACGGGTAAGTAATTACACTCACCTTCTTGGTGAGCAAGTTGTTCCCATTTTCAATGCCACAAATAGCAATTCAGGCAAAGCTTCACTTAGTATGTGCAAAGTCAAGTACAGAAGGTAAAGTGTAACTGCACAGATGTGTAATATTCCCCTTCCTGCTGCTGGAACACGTTGGTTAAACACTTATATTTTTCTTTTGAGACTCAAAAGGATAAATCATCCCCCTCCCTATTAGCTTATTCACTCCCTCACTGGTTCCATCTTTGTCTGCCTGGAGTCCTTGTGTAACAGTCTTCTACAGAACGTTTCACTTTTATAGTTAATTTTACTTCTACAGTGACTTCCTAGTCTCCCTGCAGCTTCTATAACCACACTCCAGTGGCTTAATAGAGATAGCTGTGATTACTGTTTCCTTTTCTTCATTATATACCTGAAAGTGGTTTGGGTTGTGTTTGTGGGAGTGTAGAGCTGCTGGTTTCTTAAGGCTCAAAGCAGCTACGTCATGAGCTTATATAAAAGTGGAGGAGGGGAGAAGAGGCAACTGTGTGTTGGGTAAGCTTAAATTGTACAACCAGCTGCCTCCTGCATAATGTATAGGAACTATCAGGGTGGAATCTGCACTATACATTCATATTTGCATGCATTGCATGCTGCAATAGGGATTTAAGAAGGAGAGATAAAATAATCAATCATTTAGTAGGACCATAATGAATACTGTTACCATCTAGCTGTACTAGGTTTGCATGGCAAAATTTTTGTAGTGGGGCAGCTGGTGGGGTAGCTGCTGTGAGAAGATGCCAGAAGCTTTCCACATGTCCAGTAGAGTCAGTGCTAATTGGCACCAAGACAGACACACCACTGGCCAAGGCTGAGCCCATCAGCGATGGTGGTACCACCTGTGGGATAATGTTTTTAAGAAGAAAAACAAAGGCAGCACAACAGCAGCGAGAGGAAACAAGTGAGAGAAAAAACTCTGCAAACACCCAGGTCAGTGGAGAAGGAAGCACAGGAGGTATTCCAGGTGCCAGAGCAGAGATTTCCCTCCAGCCTGTGGTGAAGACTGTGGTGAGGCAGGGTGTGCCCCTGCAGCCCATGGAGGGCCATGGTGGAGCACATATCCAGCTGCAGCCATGGAGGACCCCTCCCCCACCCTGGAGCAGAGGGATTCCTGAAGGAGGCTGTGACCCTGTGGGAAGCCTGCACTGGAGTAGGCTGCTGTCAGGACCTGTGGACTAGTGAAGAGAGGAGCTCACACTGGAGCAGATTTGCTAGCAGCACTTGTGACCCCATGGGGCACCCACGCTGGAGCAGCCTGTTCCTGAAGGACTTTACCCTGTGGAAAGGGATCCACATTGTATGGTTTGTAAAGAACTGCAGCCAGTGGGAAGGACTCACACTGGAGAAGTTCATGGAGGACTGTCTCCCCTGCAAGGCACCCCACACTGGAACAGGGGAAGAGTGTGAGGAGTCCTCCCTCTGAGGAGAAAGTAGGGGCGGACACAACATGTCATGAACTGATTGCAGCCCCCATTCCCTGTTCCTCTGTGCCACTGAGGGCAGGAGGTGGAGAAAACTGGGAGTGAAATTTAGCCTGGGAAGAAAGGAGTGGGGGAAGGTTGTTTAAGTTTTATTTTTTTGAGTGATTAAATTTGATTCATTTCCCCAAGTTGAGTCTGCTATGGCCATGAGAGTAATTGGTGACTAATCTCTCCTTGTCCTTATCTCGCCCCATGAGCCTTTTGTTGTATTTTCTCTTTCCTGCCCAGCTGAGGAGAGGAGTGAAGAGGGCTGGTGAAGGAACTGGAGCATAGGTCCTGTGAGGAGTGGCTGAGGCAGCTGGGGTTGTTTGGTCTGGAGAAGGCTCAGGGAAGACCTTATCACTCGATACAACTACCTGAAAGGGAGTCGTAGCCAGGTGGGGGTCGGTCTCTACTCCCAGGCAACCAGCAGTAGGACAAGAGGACGCAGTGTTAAACTGCGCCAGGGGAGGTTTAGGTTGGACATTAGGAAGAAGTTCTCCACAGAAGGGGTTACTGGACATTGGAATGGGCTGCCCAGGGAGGTGGTGAATTCACCATCCCTGGAGGTGTTTAAGAGACTGGATGGGGCACTTAGTGCCATGGTGTAGTTGACAAGGTGGTGTTAGGTCAAAGGTTGGACTGGATGATCTCAGAGATCTTTTCCAACCTAGCTGATTCTGTGATTCTGTAATGGCTTTGGTGGGCACCTTGCATCCAGCCAAACCCGAACCATCACACTAGCGAAAAAGGAAGACAGAGCATCTGTTTCTGACACATTCCTGGTATAATGTTGCTGAAGGCCTGGGAGAGATGCCTACTCTTCTCCCAAGAATTTGTTTCTTAAGTCTGAACTTATGTTATATAGCATTTGCTAACTAGTTCCTCCATACAAATAGAGGAGAATTAAATATTAAGAGTTTAATTAGCTGTTAAATAAACAAAGATAGTTCCATTTTTAAATAGTTAATCAGGGTTGATATTAGCTTTCAGAAAATCAGAGGTATGGTCTGGAGTCCTCTTAGTTACCCTATCACTCAAATATATATGTGCTAGTCACAAGAAATCTTAAAATTTTATTCTTTCTGTTTTATATCAAATTAACAATGAAGGCAGAGAAGAGGCATAATCAAAGGTTGTAGTTCTTGTGACCTAGTCTGATGAGGAATAGTGCATAGCTTTTGTCCCACTCATTATTTTGCTGTAATCAGTTACAACAAATTAAAAAAAAGAAATCCCTACAGTAGCATCTTACATCTAAAATGAGTTATTCAATGTGATGAGTGTGAAGCTACCTTTCAAAAAATGATCAACTTTCAAGGAAAGTCTTATCACAGTTATCAAAAGGCTTCCAGCACTTCTGCTATAAAATTATTTCCTTTCACCAATGGGATTTCTACTGGAAATTTCCCAGTTACATCAAGAGGGTAAGCAGTGCTTAGTCAAATTGAAAATTAAGAGACATGATTTGTACTGAAAAGAAGATTAGTCTGGTGATATTGCAGACATTTGCAGCGTTGCATTGCATTTAAAGATAAATAACTTACCTCTCTTCTTTCTGGTTTAATCATTTTAGTTCCATCTGAGATAACAGTATGTTATTTGCTTTGGTAATAGTACACTGATCTCGTTGCAATTGCTATTATTTACCAGTCTTATTTTAGCCTTGGAGGAAGTAATGGACATTAGTATAGAAAATGGTTTCTCTGAACATAAACTCATCAGTTAATATAGGTGTGACTTCCTTGAAGTCGATCTGATCCTGCTTTACTCTTTGCAGAATCAGTTTTACCCTCACAATCTCAGAGTGCTGTCACAATGGGTAGGCAGTCTTCCTGTTACAGAGGTCCCTGTAACCTGATGAACTCTGTGATACCACAGCATTAAAGCAAGAACACACCATTGCTGGCTACTGTTGCACCCTTCTCTCGCTTGTGGTCAGGCTTACCTCATCTTTTCATGCATGCACAAGACCTCTTTTATACATCTCTTCCATATTTGTAACCCATCAGTGCATAAATGTGCAACTGCTGAAGCTAGATGCAAATGAATACTGAGATGGTTGTTGGAGCAGGAGCAAAAATACGATACAAAAGGCAAAAGTAGAGAATGCACAATGAAGTTAAATAGATCAGTTCAGGCATGGAGAAGAACAAGAAGCCAGATTTTATCTTTTTCTTTTTACACAATTATTAAGATATCTGTATGACAATTTTGAGTACTGTAAGTTGGAAATTTTAAAGTTTTATTTTAAAAACTTAGCTTGCAGATACAGTGATGATGTTTTAATGGTGAAATTATTTCATATTTCCTTTGTCATACTTTCTTCAAATTTCATTCGAAACATTCCTTTACGAAATTTCTTCTATGGAATAAAAAAATAAGAATAGTAAGTACATTTTAATTTAACATGAACATGAAAGAGCTTTAACTCTTTTCCACTTGGGAATGTGTTGTTGTGTTCCACTTGTATGTGTTGTTTCATAAAATTGCATTCCTGTGACTAGTACAGATTGGTTTGTTATTGTTTTTATATATCATACAATATGTATAGCTGAGAGCAGGGTTATATATATATGAATATTTCTTTACACATTTAGAAAAAACTTGGAAGTATTTATATGACTTCTCACCTTTCCTACCTCAACATTTGTAATTTAGATAATTAACTAATTAACATAAATTTTATTTGTCCCATCATGAAGATTTCTCATTCTTAACACTTGAAACTGAATAGCAGTGTTTAATTAAAATTATGCTTTCTGATCTCTCAATTTCATTCAGCTTATCAGTTAATTGACTACTCTGCTTAATGTTCACTGAAATTCAACATTTTAGTGAGGAATAAATTGCTGTTGCTCAGCTTATGTAGATATGTTGTTTTAGGGACAATTATATGAAAAAAACCCTACTCTTAGTTTTCTATCTGTATGGGTTTACATACATTTTTGCACTAATATCTGAAGTATGGGCCAGGTCTTTTTGAGGCTTTTTCAACCTGGTGGGTGAGATGGATATTTGATTCATCTTCTGATCCTCTAAAAATAAGATCAGCTCCACCTGGAGCAGGGCAGTTCTCCTCCCTGTCCGTGGGTGACCACCAGCACCAGCTAACAGTGACAGTAGCAAGGATCAACTCATAGGATGCTTGGCTTTCAAACTGGGGCAAGAAATGAGCCACCCCTGGCTTTATGACCCTGAAGGCTTGATTTAAAGGTGCTGTGACTGAAAGGCAAAGGTATAAATAATTTGAACGAGGGACTAATTAGCACCAAATCCAAGTGCTGATCCAGGACTAACATACAGTACGGTCACATTGTCATGGTACACTTCCTGGTACCACAGAAACAGAATTCACAACACATCAGTGATGCTGTTGAAGCTGTTTCTCCTCAAATTTAAATGTTTTATTTGTCAGTTTTCAGGTTCTTCAGGCTATTTCATGCATAAATTTTTGTAGTAGAGTCGTTCACCTACTGTATTAGAATTCCCTGACAGTGCTGAATTTCAGGAGCATAATTTTTGTATTGCGAAATGCTCTAAGTTATTTCTTACAGAAGCAATAGATTTGTATTTTATGCTTTCATGGGTGCTGTCTTTCCTTAACCAGCTCACTGCTGAGTTGAATGACATGAGAAATTTAGAACCAGTAAAAAGTTTTGAACCAAAAGCAAAGTTGTTAGTTGATTTAGAAAAGTACAGATATGTGACATAGGATGCATTACCTGAAATCTACATCACATAAACAAATGGCTTTTTACCTTGGAGTGAGAAAAAGTGTTGTTATTGCAATGATTTTTAGAGTGCCTGCCTGATGATTAGTCTAACGCTCTGTCTCTTCTTCCTTCTCTCCTTCCTTCCCTCCTTCTTTCCCTCCTTCCTTCCTTCCTTCTCTTCTTCCTTCCTTCTTTCCTTCCTTTCTTTCTTCCTTCCTTCCTTCCCTACTCCCTCCCTCCTTCCCTCCCTCCCTCATTTTTGGATTACAGAGGCATTTTGAATGTGTGTGCATTGATTGAGCATTAGAAATCTGTGTGTTACCGTTTTCATTAGTTTGTGAGATGTGAAGGAAACATTCCCTTCTGAAAAACCCCCCAAAATTGTAATGCATTCAGGAGGTATCAACATCCTAATAGTACTCTTAGTGTAGCACATACCATATAGGCAAATGAAGGTGTTCTCAAAAAGGTACAATGCTAGACAGAAAGATGCATTTGCAGAAACAAATAGAAATGGGAACATGAGGTTATTCACCCATCTAACCACCAATTCGCTCTCTGTCATTTGCCTCTTACTGTTTTCTGAACTCCTCTTTCTTTTTCAAAAGGTGTTCTGTTAGAAATGAGTGATTCTGCTTCAAAAAAGCCATCTAGCTATTTGTTAGTTATTCTTAGCTTATTCTTAGCTATTTTGAACCTCAGAACTAATTATTACCAGGTGGTAAGGCTTTTAGGAGTAATACAAGTCCAAGCCTCTCTTACATTTCAAGAAGTATTTGGTGTAAGTACATCAGACTTAATGGATTAGTCACTGTGGTTGCTGTCCCGCAATCTACAGGGTAGTAACTTCTCCAAATGAAATAGGCAAAATACTCTAAGAAATAAGATTATATGAAAAATTGAGTTAGAGCTAAAAAACTGCATTTGCACATGACAGATTAGGAATCCCAATAAGTCAAAGGAGAAAATGAGACATTTGTGCAAAGAGCTTGTGGGTAGAACTGGCATCAAGATCTCTTGATTTCTACAGCAGTGTGATAATTGACAGAGGTATAAAACCTTTGAATGTCTGCAAGAAGAATATTCTGTGTGAAAATGATAAGCAGCAGCAGATGCAAAGGGAAAATATATTAAAAGTAGGGCAATTATAAAATTATTTTTCTTTACGTAGCCCTCAATCTTGTCATAGACAGCAATTCAAAGGGTCAGTCAGGAGCGTCTTCCAGAGCAGTGTGGTTTAAATACTTTGCTTAGAGACATTGATGGCCTCTTTCATTAAATTATAATTTTATTCATCTTTTAACTCATCCATGTATAATTTTCCTTTAGTACACTGTACCAATGTGTTTTGCAGTTTAAATAATACTCTAGCTGAAAGAGTTTTTTTGTTTTTACACTTGCAGTGAAATTGTTAATTTTTAACTGCTTTTATGAGAAATAGGAAATTACCATCCCTGGTCCCTCTCAACAGTGTTCATACTATTTTCTTTGTTTTTATTTTTTTTCCCCTTCCCTCTTCCCCCTTTATTTGGGGGAGTTGCCTTGTCTTTTCCGCTATTTAGTACTAAAAAATTATTTCATTCTTAAAATCATCTTTGTTGTCACTCTCTATTTTTTTATAATTATCCTATATATTTCCTAGAAGCTACTACCTAGATTCTTTCCCAATAACTTGTAAGGTTGTATTTGATTTACTGATGATATTTGGCGCTGAAATTTAGTGTTGCGGAATGACTGAGTCAGAGGCCACACTTGTGTTTTTCCATTTTATTGCCAATGTATTCAGTGTTACAGGAAGTCTGTATCTCCTTGTTACCTTTAGAAACTGTGTGTTCTGAATATTTCTGTGTGGTACAGCATCCCATTTCCAGGTCGTTTTCTAGCAGGTGAAACTGCTCACGGTGCCTGTAGCCTTTCCCATGTTGTGATGTCTGCATAATTACCTCAACACTGGTAAATGTGGAGACTCCCTTCTGTCACATGACGGATTTGCAGCAGACTTGTTACAACTTCTCACAATGTTCCTAGACACTATCAGCTCACCCACCTGCTCACTGAATCTGTTATAGAATTCTACCATATTTTTGAGACATTTTTATCTACAGCGCTGTACTGATATTTCTCCAGTAGGGTTTCTCATCCTTTTGCTTTCTGTATTTCATCATACTTTCTACTATCTGTCTTGGTACAGATCACAAACACTTCAGTCTGATTTTTTTCATATAATTTCCAGACGTGATTTTGTAATCTTCTGTTGCTAGCACTGGGCCTGGATTTTACTCAGTGATTGTTATGTTGGAAAGGCTGAAGGTACCAGTCTATAACATTTCAGAAATACAATCAGATGTGATATATGCAAGATGCTTGTTTCACTAGACTAGTGCTTGATGGTTTATTTCCTTTGGCTATCTTAGTTGTCAGTTCTGTTTCATGTATTATTGTTACATCAAATGCCACAGTAGCCAACAACTCACACACTGCACCTGCCTCTCAATATGACACATCGATGTTTGATATTAACAAAGAAAAAAAGTATAATAAATTCAAATTAGAATTTTCTCTCTTTATTTAGTATAGGCAATATTTTGCATCAAAACCTTTGGCTCATGAACAAACAGGAGATAACATTAAGATAAGAGCGTATCGAGGAGGTTGGAATGCAATTTTTTAGAAGAAAGCCCGTTACGTGGGATTGTCTTTAAATATTGCCATAACAAAGTTCAAAAGTTTTGCAGAAATTCAGTTAATCTTCCTTAAATAACTTTGCCATTCTAGGTGTTTGATAAGAACACCTACGGCATGTCAAATGCTTACTGTAAATGCACAACCCACTTTTCAGCTGTAGATAATACAGATTTTAATTGTAGTTAGGAGAGTTCTTAAGTACATTTCTTCAAAACTATGATTAATATTTTATTTTCATGGAATTTTTCTACATTTGTGTATTTGGCACTTACAGGTAGCAAATATCCAAAGTGAGTGGCTGCATCTGCTTCAGTTAATTTTAGCAGGAATAAGGCCAGGTCCTGAAATTTCAAGGCATCAATCTCTGATTTTAGGTAAAACTTGAAAATGTTAGTCCTCATGGTTGTGGGGACAAGACTGAAGAATGCTTGTCGAATCTGTAGTCTTCTCAGTATCAGGACCCAAGTTTTTCTTAGGGAAGAATTATGAAACTTTCAGCCTGCTGCTGTCAACATTTGCAAATTACACTCCGGCCCTCTTAATTTGATTAATTAACAGGGGATTTTGAGTTGTCTTTGTGATGTTTGACAACTAATTCTGGAGAATGTTTTTCTTTAAATAGTCGGAAGACTTATGGAGTGCAAAAGAGAATGTACATGTCCTTGGAGGGGGCTCTTAAGTGAGTGTCTTGTTCTTTGGAAGTAAATCCTGTTATGATATCTTGCATAATCAGCATAGATTTCTACAAAGAAAACTGTTTTATGGAGATCCACAGCAACTATAAATATAGAAGCCAATTGTTTATTTGTTTATTTTATTTCAACAGATACTTGCTAAACTTTTAGATTTCAGATTTATCTTGTAGTATCTTCTTTTACATTTACTTGGTCTTGTCTAAATTATTTTTGCAATTATTTTATTCAAATTTTCTTCAGACCTAGGATGAAAGTTTTGAAATTCAGGTTTGATACAGAATCTATCATCACTATACTTACTTCTTTCTGTTTCCCTTTATTATCTGGCATGGAACACAGCTTATATATCTATATGAGATAATTTACATTTTATTCTGTTGATAAAGACCACTGTATTTGATTTATCATGAAAGTTCATGAGTTTTTAGTGTTTGATCTCCAGCTGTGACAGATATGCTTATTCACTAAATACAATTCACATATGAAGACAAATTTTCAATGCAGCTGCTAAACACTGTTCATTAGCATTCAACTACTGCTGAACATTTCTCCATTTTTAATATTTCTCATTTATTTTTAACTTGTTTAAGAAAATTCTGGTAATAAACTGATCTTGCTTATAAATGGTCTTATGATAAATGAACAGAACAGCTACATTTTACTATGAATTTGTTATCAACTAATAACTTGAAAGGTGGTAAAACCAAAGAACTAGAAAGGGATTCCCAGATATTCTCACTATGGCAAATAAGTAGGCATTTCCCATCACTGTGCTGTCAAAGAATATAATGTTTTGAACTGCAAATAGGTTAATTGTATTTTGACATTTGATATATTATGTGGACTCACTTAAACAAATACTTAAAACTTTACAAACCACATCTACCAGCTTCAGAAAATCTCACCCGACTTCTGTTTTACTCAGAAAAGAATGCACTAAAATTACTTTTTTTTTCAAGTCCATGTGACATGTATAAGTAAGCCCAGAAGATGTCAGAAAAAAGAAATGGAGTCTTTTGAAAACTAGTAAATTCAAAAGTCATGGAGGATTTAAAGAAAACTAGGAATTTCAGCCAAAGACCAGTTAGGGTTTTTTTGTAGACTTGTAAAACAGTAAATGCTACTTTGCTTTACTTGTTCTTGGATACTTTGAAAGCATTTAGTGGATTACTTCCCTGGTGGGAAAGAGGGAGAAGCCATCAAAGTATGTTTTTGAAAAGTAGAAAAAATGGGAGTTTTGGAGTATTTTTAATAAATTGCACACAGTTAAAGATGGGAAGAATATCCTGTAGAAGTTATAAACACAGCATACACCATGGGTGATATACTTTCTGGGTAAAACAGAGAACCTCTTTTTCTTACATTTTCTGAGGGCTCAAAGCTGTATAGATCAGAATTTAGTGGTGTAACCTACATCTATACCAGAAGTTCCATGAAATCTAGTGGTGTGAACAAGTATTGTGACAACCTATCCACCAAAAAAAAATGGCAAATCTTCTTGTGAGTGTACTGATAAAGTGTGATTAGGCAAAATGAATCAGTCATGTATGTCTTTTGATTGTGACAGTATAGTGACTGAAGTTCTACAAAATTTGTGAGACCTAATTATGTAATCATTCCTATGAATGCATATTTACTGAACTAAATGACATTTAATTGCATAAATAACAGTACTTACGTACATACGGTTTTAAATTGGATACTGAGAGTACTGAAATGCTGGAAGTTTTAAAGTAACACTTCTGACCACCACAAATAGAAAGATCTTCTCTCCTGCATTCACCTAGAAGACTTGCATACTTTAACACAGCAAATCTTTCCCTCAGTGATGAACACTGACCAATCAAGAAAAAAGAACTTATCTTCTAAAATAGTTAAACATGTAAAGCATGATATATTTCTTACTTTCTCTATGTCTCTATTTGAGTCCACTAAATATACCAAAATTTTTCTAAATATTAAGTACCACCTTCTTGTTAGCTAGAACTAACTGTGAACATAGTATTTTTCATCCAAAATACTGTGTTTGTAAAAGAAAACCCCAAACATTTTTTTTAGAACTTGCTTTCTTTTCTGTCTTCCAATCTCACTTCATTTGCTGACTTTTCTTACAGTAGGATTTCTGCTTGTATGAAGACCATTTAAAAAACATTGCCCCATGCTAACTGTAATTCACTTACGTATTTTCTCTATCATTGAAATGAAGGTGAAAATCAAAGGAACCTATTATAAATCAAAGCTCTTGGAAATACATTCCTGTTGTTGGATAAAATGAGCTGACTTGTTTGAGTTTCTCCTAAAGTCAGCATTGGTAAATAACATACAAACCACTGCTTTAGATTTTCATGTCCCTTGGATTGACTTGAAAATATTTTGAAAAATTGGAAGAGTTAATTAAAAAGAACTTACTTTGTTTCTTTTTTACATTCCAGGGATGTTTTTTCTGAGTCTGGGTTAATGGGGTCTGCTGTGCTAACATGAAATACTGACAGAAACCCCAGCAAATATCTTTCCAAATTGTCACCAGGATCTGTCCAAACAGTATGATAAATGTCAAGTGTCAATCAAAAAATAAAAGGTTCTGTCATATAGAGACATATACTGAGCTGATGAGGTTCATGTTATTTTATATGCTGTATACAGGCAGGCTTGGGTGGCCAGTGGTTATTGTAGATACTTAAAATGCCCAGAAATTCTGGCTAGCTGCTCTTTGTATTTTAATCTAACCAATGTTCATTTTTAAGGATAATAGAGTAGAATTTCAAACTTCCTGTCTTAAATTTGACAGTTCAGAGTTAGCTTGGAAGAGTGAAGCAGCTCTTTAGTCCTACTTTGAGTGTACTCATACCCTTTTAGATGTCTTTGTAGGTTTAGGTTTGTCTCTTCTCTTCTGTTGCAAGATTCATTTTTTCTTCACTTGGAGTAAACTCTGGCATCAGTCTCACTTACTTCCACTGTAAAACATGTCTGACAACTGAACTTACACCTCCAAACAAATTTCACACATTTTAGGTGGAGCTTGCTGGCCTTGTATGACCTGTAGTTTAGGAGGCAGGTTTTGGTGGTGCTCTATCTGCACAGAGTAGGACA
Organism: Neopelma chrysocephalum; assembly: GCF_003984885.1. Taxonomy (NCBI): domain Eukaryota; kingdom Metazoa; phylum Chordata; class Aves; order Passeriformes; family Pipridae; genus Neopelma; species Neopelma chrysocephalum. Next base: position 1,208,516 of record NW_020925302.1, read on the forward strand.
GAGAAATTGAAAAATCAGGCTTCATTTCATGTTTATAACTTTTCTGCCCAGCAGCAGTGATGGAAAAAGGTCCTTTGCAGATCAAATTTTTAGGTAAATTGGTTGTCTTGCAAAGTGAGCTGTCGTCTTTTAGAACTTACCCTTTTTTTCCAGTAAGACTGCCTGCAAGATGCTCCGATGTGTATTACTTGTATAGGGTCCATAAATTCAATGAATGGTTTGGATTGGAAAGAACCTTCAAAGATCATCTAGTTCATCTCCCCTCCTATGGGGAGGAGTATATAGATGAGTACTGTGAATCATAACTCTTTTTCTCTGCCCATACTAAAACTAATATCTGCAAGTTCTGTTTATTCCAAATTAAAAAAAAATACTGTTATGAAGAGAGATTGCCTTATAAAATATGAATTATTATAAATGTAATTAAAATTCATGCAAATTCTGTCATACCTTGAGAACTTAGAATTCTTTTCTCGCCCCTTCTGTACCAAGTTTCCCTCTGTATGGGATCATACCCTGGGCAGTGTTTATCCAACTGTGGAGCTAAATGTCTCCAGTGAACACTCATATCTGTTTCCCTGTACAGTTTTTAGGATGTTCTCTTAACCTTTTTGTGAGCAGTCTGAAAAAAAGCCCATTGGTTTGAGCTTTCTCCACTATATTGGCATATCTGCCTGTGCTCTGACTCACTCAAAACTGTGATGTTGACTGATTATCACTTGCTTTAGCTTCTCAGGTACGAATCATGTCAAAATACGTTTTCATTATGAAAATCAGAACAGTTTGACTTTCATGACGTAAAAGGATACATACTTCAATAATGATGAACCACTTTAGATTGTACTTTACTTTACTTTTCATATTTGTTTACTAGTGAGGATCGAGTATATTTTACTTGGGTAGCCTGGAAGCAAGTCTAAGGACACAATGACTGCCACATTGGGTAAGCAAAGAGAGAAATTTAAATGTTTTATGTTCAGAGAATAAACAACATCAGACTTTTCAAGCTATGTATGAAAAAAATACTCTGAAAACAACACAGAAATCTGAGAAGAGCAAGGAAAATGTAACCTACCAGCCCCATCTTCTCATTAAAAAAATCAATGTCATTCACAAAAGAAATCAAAAGAGTTACATAACTTTACAAATCATGTTATCCAATAAATCCAAAATGCCAAAAAATGCTTTCAATCTTTCAATATAGAAGGTACATGCAGCATTTAACTGAATATTCAAGCTCACAGAAGATCATTATGGATTGGATATGGCCATTTTCATATTAATAAACACCTTTCCTAAATGGAGGAGATACTTGAAGGTAACCAGGTCAACCTTTTGGAGTTGTTCAGATAACTTTCAGTATTTATATTCTTCTGTAAGAAAAAAGTTGGAGGTGGTGACTATGGTAATCCAGGACTTATTCTGGGAGATCAGATGGATGTTATTAACCACGTAAAGAAGGATTTTGTCAAAAAGGGGGGTAACAAAGACAGATTGCTTAGGGTGACACTGGCTTGTAATTCCAAGATTTAAGGGAAATATTGTTTTCTGTATGTTTCTCATTGCTTCTTCCTGCTGAAAGGTGAGAGTGACAATTGGGGAAACTTCGCACAGCTTTAGTTAAGTCTTTTGTTTTTTTCCTTCATATTTCTTAGGAAAAACAGAGAGGAAGTAAAAATATTCAGAATTTCCTTTGTGACCCCTAATGATGCCTCTGTGGAAACAGACCTAAATCTTTTCAAGAGGACCTCCTCATGGTAGAAGCATAGAATCTTATAATAGTTTGTGTTGGAAGGGCTCCCTAAAAGTCATCTAGTCCAACACCACTGCAATGAGCAGGGACATCTTTAACAATATCAGGTTGCTCAGAGCCCCATTCAGCCTGATTTTGAATGTTTCCACAGATGGGGCATCCACCACCTCTCTGGGGAACCTATTACAGCATTTTACCAGCTTCTTTGTAAAAAATGTCCTTATATTTAATATAATAAACCCCCTTTCAGTTTAAAATCACTCCCCTCTCCTATTGCATCAGGCTCTGCTAAAACATTTATCTTCATCTCTCGCATAAGTACCCTCTAAGTATTGAAAGGTAATATTTGTGCCCATGCCCTTCTCTTCTCTAGGCTGAACAACTCCAACTCTCTCAGCCTTTCCTTATAGCAGAGGTGTTTCAGCCCTCTGATCACTTTCATGGCCCTCCTCTGGACTCGCTCCAACAAGTCCACATCCATCCGTTAAGATCCGATTATTGGAAGATACCTCTGCCTGAGTTAAGGTACAAATGAAACCATATGCCAAAGTTAATAGTACAGATTTTCTTTAACAGTAAAATGTAAGATAGAGAGATACAAAGAAATAGAAAAAAGAGACAGAAACAGAGAGAGAGACAGACAGATTAAGCAGAAGACAGTGACCACCTGTGGATCCTGCAGCATCCTATTGGTCCTTCTTCACGCTGGGCTTCTTGGTGCTGAAGATGTTCAAAACTTTTCACCATACATTTTTGCCAACAAAGGAATTAGTGCTCATTGGCTACACGGTTCTCTTATTCTATTGGTGAAATTATTCTCTCACTTCTAATATGTTAGTCTGTATGCTCAGTCTTTCTCCTCTTTTGGGTCAGTGGATTTCTTGAATTGGTGAGATGTGGGTTGGTGATCACCATCTCCTCCTGCCAGAATTACCTTTTATCCAGTGGAAGCTGATTTCAGCACAGTTGCTGAGTTGGCTTTCCTTGTGGCTCATAAATTCTGCGTTCTTTGCAATTCCCCTCCCCCAGCTTTGTTAACCTCTCCCTAGGTCTGAGCTAATACTTGGACTATAGTACCACCTTTGTCTTATCTCAAGTTCCCTCGTGGTGGCTTAACTTACAGTCCAAGTTCCAGTTACCCATGGAAGCATATTTGGGGGCAGGAGGGCCTCGGTGGTCGCAGATGCCATCTGTCCCATAGCTTGGGGTGATCTTTGTTTGACCATTGATACGCATACGAGCAGTTACTTCTTTACACAGTTTGCCACAGTGGTAATTTTTGTCTAGATGCATTAACCAGGATGTGCTAACCTGATCTCACCTCCACCTGGATTTAGTGCTATCCTGTTGCTCCATCCAGTGTTTATCTCATGGCAAACTGCTTCTGTGGCCTTAGCAATGTTTGAGACAGACAACTGTGCTCTTTAAGTCCTTACACCTTCTTGTGCTGGTGATCCCAGAGCTGGACGCAGTACTGCAGGTGAATTCTCACCAGAGTGGAGTAGAAGGGCAGAATTACCTCCCTCGACCTGCCGGCCATGCTGCTTTTGATATAGCCCAGACATAACTGGCTTTCTGGGCTGCCAGTTCACATCCCCAACTCCTGTCCAGCCTCTCATCCTGATCATCCCATTCTGGAAGAATCTCAGAGAACACCATCACATTTTCTTTCACACAGTCAAGCAGGAAGTGCATAACAGAAGCGTACATGTTGGACTTCACCTTCTACTGTGCATTCACTCCCTGGGAGCAGATAGAACAAGTCCAAAGTTAACCCCTTCTAAAAGTATTGTGGATCCTCAGTACCAACTGTTTCATTCTACTCATCTCTTATGGACTCACATTTGCTACTGTAGACATTGACTAAATTTATCATCTGCACAAATTTCAAAAGTCATAGTAAACCAAGTTACTTAGAAATAGTAATAAAAAATAACAATATAATATTTGTTTCTTATACAAGCATGATATAACTAGAAATAATAAAACTTATACTAAAAAAAATAATTCACAAATGTTTTTAAAAGAAATATTGACTCCATTATCTTCTTCCTTCTGATTTTCCTCATTCAGAGGTCTCTGTAAATTCTTCCAGGATACAGATTTTTTCGACTTTTGGACCATGCAGAAAAGCAATACAGACTTCCTGATACATTGAGATTACAAGGAAAAATGGGACTTTTTCAGCTCTGTCACAACAGTGCATGCTGCCCATCTGTCTATCATTGAAAGTCATTAAAATCTGGAGCTCTTGACCCAGCAAGCATAAAACTAGTAACTTGGTGATATTCTAATGATTATAGAATTGATTTTCCTTCCTTTTTTTTTTCTTTTTTTTTTGTTTTTAAATAATGAAGTTTGGTATGCTCTGCAATCACCTTCCATGGAAAGTATGGGTGCATGTTCTGAAAATCAGGTATTAGGTGTATCTTTGATGGCAAGAATCCTGCCCAATCATCTTTTTTTGCAGCTATACTGTCAGAAACCAAGAACTGTCTACAAGAGCTTTGATGATTCACCTTCCAGTCACCAGTAGGGCAGTAGAAATGCTTATGCTTGTGTTGCCTGTATTTCACTTCTGACAACTGGAGCTAGAGATCGCTCTTAAAACTTGTCATGCTCTTTCTTTTCCATGAAAAAGCAAAGCTTATTCAAAGTCTGGCTCCCCTTTTCCACTCTTTGTTATTGTAGATGGTGTCAGTCTATGTTTAGCTTTATCCAATTAACTTTGGCCATTGAGACATCTGATTGAAAAGAATATGACAGTGTAAAGATAGCTGATCATAAAAAGTACATGGGTCATTTTGCCACTCATTGATTTTCAGATCTCTAATACTTGGAAGACTTTTGGGATCCCCTCTGGAACACTTCCCACAGTGCATTTCTTGGGAATGAGCTACTTCTCTTAAAAGAGCTGTCAGTTTGATAGAGGGGAAAATGACATTGTATACATGAGGAAGATACATATTATTTTGGCACAAAATTATGGCACTTTCAAAATATTCTACACTTTTTGCAATCATAAGCCTCTAAGGAGTGCTTTTATATGCTTTGTTGATTTAGATAACTTTGAATTGCTTTGAGATAAGGATATTTGCATTTTGTGGTAACCCTGTTTTTTTCTTCCTTTTTTTTTTTTACCTCTGAACATTTGTTTCATTTTTGGAATAGGGTCATTTAAACAAGTGTTTCTGCAAGCATTAAAATGAGTTTCTCAGATTTGCCTTTTTTTGGTGACTGACTTTGGTCTTTAAAGTTAGAAAAAATTTAATTCAAACATTCTCTCCTTGTCTTTTTTTTCTTCCTCTCCATGGAACCACTGTGCCCAGTAATGCATATGCTGCTTCTGCACTTTTCCTACTGTTACCACCACCTATGGGGTCACTTCCTTCTCCTCTACAGGCTATTTTAGGACCTCACTTCTCTGTGACTTCTTTAATCCTGACCAGTGTTGGTAAACTCAGTCACTCAGGTCAGAATTCTTTGATGTAGGGAACAGAAGACATGATCACATAAGTCTGAGAAGCCAAGCTAAAAATAGGAAGAACACTTGCTTGACTTTTTTTACTTTCCAGTGTCTGTCAGGACTGGGTCTGAAATTATTGTAAATTTTATAATAGGACAATTCAAGAGTTTTCAAGAAAATCTAGCAATAACTCACATACCAGTTCCAGATCTATTCAGGTGTTTTCTGCTTCATTTCCTTTAGGAGCTTCATTATATTTTTGCCTTTGAAGTCCTGGAGACAAGAAAGGTGCTAAGAAATACTAAACTTCTCAGAGGAATGCAGAACATCTTACATCTGAGCTGAGTCAATGACCAGTTTTAGGCAAAATTTATTTTGGCTCCATATCCATGCTGGAGACCACTGTAAAATTAATGGTTATTGACTTCATGTAATCCAAACCTGAATTTTACTATGGTTGTGATAGTGAACCCTCTACCCAATGCTGATCTTAGAAACTGTTTTCAGACTTAACATGATCTGAGGATTTGGCAAGAAATATATAAATATAAGGGAAAGTCACTCTGATGACAGATTCTGGGACTAAGTTCCTGTGAAATAGAGTTAGATCAGAAGGGTAGTCATACAGTCAACTGAAATTGTTGCCTCAAACAAATACGTACGTAACTAAATATATTTCTTGAGGACATATAAAAATAAAATTGAAAATTAAGGTGCAGTTTCTAAGCCTCTGGAAAAGGGAAATCAGTAATACTGGTATTTAGGATGAATGATTCCAGTCCAGGTAACACTGTAGCAATTGAAAAATTAACCCTTAAAATAAACTAAAAAAGTCAAATGAGGTACATGTCAGTCTTCTGAAACACAGGAATTGGAGTCAGCAGGATGGAAAAGTGGCAGACACTGAATTACATTTGTTCTTTGGCAATGCATGTGAATGAAGTTTCCTACCACCTTGGGCCTGAATGTCTTGTTTAGGTGGCAGTAATGCATTCAGGAGTGCTCTTTTCTTCTTTCAGTAACTCTGCCAGCAATTATCCTGTTTGCATTTGTTCCTGCATGCATTTGACCAAAAAGTGAGTGAGACCAAGCTCAGTGCTTACAGTGCATCCATCTGGCAGATAAGTGTCTGAAGGCAGCAAACACCTGTTCATCTGAGAATGTAAGGTTAAGAAAAACCTAGAGTACCTGACTCCATAGCAACCTAGGGATTTAGATTTAAACCTCCTAAAGCTGAAGAGGGAATTGAAGTTGTATTATTCATTTAGAGATGTGAAGTGGCTTTGCCACCATAGTTCTTTGTGGACATTTTTCCATCTGTCCATTTGACAAAATCTGACCAAATTCCTTCACACTTTTTTGAATAGCTAGGGTAGGGTTTTGTTGTCTGTTTAGTGTGGGTTTTCGTTTCTTTGTTTTAATGGCTAAACTGTTTACTATATTTCAAGACTAGATGTAGATGATTGATATATTTCAATCCTCCCACTACCTAGGTTAATAGACTACCCTCCTTGAAGGCACATATATAGTTTTGATTTGCAAATAAAGGTTCTTGATCAGGATGTTTATTACTCAATGATTGAGCTTCTTCCTGGTTTAGATATTTCATACCACTATCAAAGCATTAAAGAAAGTTTGTGTTAAACTCCACAGACAGATGCTGAATATTTTGTGTAGATAGAGCCAAAGAGTTTTAGAATTTGATTGCTCTGTGTTTCCATCCATGAATATCCAAAGTCCAGAAAGGCACATGTAAAGGAGGTGAAGCTGGAACAGGAAAGAAATGAGACAGCTGAGCAAAGGAAATAGTAGAAGAAAAAACTAGATGGAAAAAAACAATGTTATGAAATGGAATTTTATGGGGGGGTATTAAAAAGTGACATAAACAAGAAAATTTGCAGAAAGGTTTGACAACGTAAAAGTGAAAAGAGAAACAATGAAGTGACAAACCAATGGCAGTCACAATTATCTCTCTCTCCCTCTCCTATTCTCTACTTTTCTTAAGTTAGAATGACTCAGGCAAAAGGATTGTGTAGAGTCATGTACTAAGACAAGAGGGAAAAGAAATTACATAACTTGTTTTCAGATGGCTTTTTGTTGTTTTGAATTTTTTTAATTTTTAAGATAACATGATTCCAGATAATTTTTTTTATTTTTAGAAAGACATTAAAAATTATCATCTTGTCGCATGATTCATCATCACCAGCTGATTCAACTGCTTACTTTTACATCTGTCACCTCCTCCCCTACAATTTGAATAAAGCATTTAGTGTAGACTGATAAAACAGAGCAAGAGAATAAAATTTAGAAGTTTCTTTGCTAGCTCCATGGATGCTCCCAAGAGTCATTGCTTGCAGAGCAGCAGCTGGATGTTCATTGTGCTGAATCAAGTTTAATGAGAATAGAAATTGCATGTACTGCTCTAGAAATTGCACTGGGAACACCCTTCAGACATTCTCAGTGCAGTAATGTCTTGCAGAAGGAATGAAATTGAGTCTGTCAGTTCTGCTTACATACATAAGAAAAGAGGCTTTAATTGTTGCTTTATTAGATTAACATTGTACTTACAGTCCTTACATGCACAGCATTTCAGATTCTGTACTTGAAAAGAAAAATTCTCACTTACTGGTAGATGTGTTAATACCTCCTTTGTAGTCTTTTACTATTCAGTTAGTGTACATTGTCTGGTGAAGTATTTTCATGGAACAATACCTTGAGAAGGGCTACATTGTATTTGGTTTACAGCTTTTACTATTAAAGATTATAATTTCCTGGAAACTTCTGTAATATTTTGTGAGTAATGCTTGTGGTAAAACTGATGGTGTAAAAATACTGCTGGTTAAATTGAAACCAAATCCGTTCTGCCTGTAGTTTAGCTGTTAATTACAGTATTTCATGCACCACAGATAATACTGCCATCACAAAAAGTCTTCCAAATCATCTGCTGTGAACCCATTTGAATTCAATTTCTAAAGAAATTGTAACTTTGGGTGGGTGATTAGGGAAACAGCAGAAGAGAGATTTTTTTTTTCCTTCTAGTGCACGTAGTATGTTGTTGTAAAAACATGCCTGCAGCAGGATTCAATTTTGTTTTTTAGGGGCTTATAATTCTTTTATGAAAAATTTGCTTGGGTTGAAAACAGGCCAACACAGTTCTACTACCTAAGACATTCTTTATGAAGCTGAACTAAGATAATTCATGATGTGTCTAAAATAAAAGATCAATATTACAAATTCAGTAAAGTATCAACAGATACATACAGATACAACTTTGCCATACAAACCCCTTGTTTCTCATACTGGAAGTTTCACAGATGTCTGCTACTTGGTTGAAACATGTAAAGAGAGGCACTTATCCACAGTCCTACTTTGAAAAGTTGGTGTTCTGTGCTTATACTTTTAATTTTAGAAAATGAACAATAGCAAACCACTAAAATAGAAAGAACAGTGTCACTACAAGAAACTAATTCATTTAGCTCCAGGCAAAAATCATTTCAACAGAAGAAATTGTTTTAAGCATGTTATATTTAATTCATAACTTTGGTTGTGCTCATGAGTCGCAGTTTCCTTTCCTGACAGCAGTGTAAATTAAGAATTACTTGATTGAAATCCATTGAGTTTCATAGACACAAATAAAAGAGGAATCTGACTGGATAATGACTATTCATAAGAGGTAAGTTTAAAATATTTTGGGAGAAGAGAGAAATGGAAGGAAATATTTCATTTTAAACCATGAGGAGGGATTGCACCTGATGTTTGAAGTATCTTGAGGAAAAAATTATGAAACTTCACAAATATTAGCTACGAATATAAAATAAGTGCATACTGTTTACCTACATGTGTGAGAGAGGAAGGAAACATTATGATTAAGACTCTGTGTAGGAAAGTCATCAAGAGAAATACATGTTTTGGACACAATCATGACTTTTATGTTCCTGTCTTCTGTAACAGCACTATAAGGCAATACTCATGGAGTTTTATTTGCTGTTGACTTGTACCCATGTCTCTTCATTTGAATATAAAAGTGGAAAAAAAGCATTATGAAATATGAAATCAGATCACCAGCATGTCATACTAGCTTTCCACTTGTAAAAGTAGCTACATGAAATGTTAGACAACTGATGAATTCCCTCTTTGTTTTTGAAAGGATGTGTTGCTGGTCTGCCAGGGCAGAAGGGGGAGAAGAGGAAATTGTTGTCTGTTTTGGACAAGGATCTCTCCCTGGAGTCATGTCCGATATGTTCCACTTAAATGCAGCATCTAGAAAAAAAAGTACATCACCTTTCTTATTTCTAGAACCTTTATTTTATTTTGATGGAGTCTTGTGTAGTGGGCTAGAGGGAAGAGAAAACTCAGTAGGATGACTTTTCCAAGTTTGGCAAGTGGATGGAACATTGTGACATTTGTGCCTTAACACTAGAGGAAAAGTCCTGTGCTCCTCTTCATGTGTGGGAAGCGACTGTATTACTAGCAGTGTATTTTTTACAAACTAACAAGAAAAACTGCAGTTTCTTAGAGTGAAGGGAGTGTGACATGCTCTGTCACATTTCTATTCCACATTTTCCCATAATTGCCCTGTCTTGCCAGCAGGACAAGAGGTTCACTTTATTTAGGGATGCTGTGGGTAGGAATGAGAACAAGATCTGTTTACATGCTTACATCTTTATAATGCTCATCAGTATATCTTGGAAAAATAGAAAACCAGTGAGGATGGAAGCAGTCTCCAAAATTTTCTTTGAGTGATCCAATGAAACAACATCAGATGTTTAGTATTCATTCTGAAAGCTGACTTTCTTTGCTTCCTTTTTGAGATTTGATTTCAATTTTTTTAGAGGAGATTTGTCTACTGGACTAGATTGCGGAGTGAAGACTTGCCAGAATTATACTATGTGCACACATACAAAGCACATGGGAAAATGTGCTGAATTCAAGACTTTTCTTTTTCATAAATGTTGTATTGCAAGCCAAAACAGTGATTTTTTTTTTCCGGCTGTGAAGCTGTATTTTTTTAAACTTTGTTAAAACTGACAAACATCAAATGATTCTTTGTAAGAAAAGGACAGTGAATTTCTGTAATTACTGATACGGGCTCAGTACAGGAAAAGTTGTTATTTTTCCTATCCCCAGTAATCTGCTTGTCACACAACTGCAAAAAGTGGCAGCCGCTAGTGTCTTGAAATCTTGGCTATGCAAATTTGAGATAACACAACCCCCTATAAACTTTTTAAAGGTGTATAACTCACTTTGTAACGAAATAGGGATTCCCTCTGAAAAGTATTTTCTAAGCTCAGCACTAGGACCACAGTCTCTCTGGCCTCCCTAGTCATCCATCTACTTAGAGAAGCCTTGCTTATTGCCTTGAACATCCCATGATAGACTCAATTACAACTAGGCTTTGTCTTTCCTAACCTCATCTTCAGATGCTCAGATGAAGTCTGCATTCCTCCCAGACTGTCTCCATACACTTTAAAAGGCTGTTTCTCCATGCCTGTTCTTTATTTGTCCGTATGAGGACTATCAAGAGCAATGCAAACCAGATTAAACCACAATCTCTCTGTGGCATGAATACTGACTCAGTAGTGAGTGAACACCCACACCTTCATGGTGTTGTAAATTTTCTGTTATAAGCAATGCATAGATAGCACTTCAAATGTTTTTGTATATTTTTGCAGAATACAGTAACCCTCAAAAATACGTTATGAGGTGTATATACTAAAAAAGCTGGTTTCTCTTAATTTCCTTTTTTTGGACATTTTTGTATAGATATCCCAGGGAACATAAAGTGATTTTAGTGGGGATTTGAGCTTCCACATAGGTGAAAGGGTATTGCACAATTTTTTACCATCCAGACGATATGTGAGCTGACTTATTCCGCGATTCCTATTTCTGACTCAGAAATAACAGACATTGCTTTCTAAGGGGAAGTATATGCTCCTCTGCATCAATATTTTTGTATGTCTTGATCTACTGATTTTAAGTGACAGTCTGCTCACCAGTCATCTGTCAGGTCATGTGTTTACTCTGTGATTACAGATAGTTCACTTGTGTTTGGCCTTCTAGTTTACACACAATGTTTAACTGCTTTTCTCTTCCATGTCACTGTCAGCAGTGTAGACTGTTTTATTATTTGATACTGTAACCCAAAACATGCGAAGGTGATGGAACCGTATTAGGAATTTCTTTGAAAAAAAATTAATTGTGGTGCAGGAATGTATACTCAGTTTATGACAGGAAAATATGGTAACAGGAGGGTTTAGCCAGAAGGGGTACAATGGTACCATAAAGTGTTCTTTAAATGACAAATTATGCTCTAATGTATATTGTAGCAATTTTTATAAGAAAGGTTGTAACTCTCACAGTGGTTGTCCTCAATTTAATAGTCAGTTCTAGCAGTAGAACGTATTTACCTTTAATTTAAAAAAACTTGTGCTTGGAGGATGTGTCTCAGTCAGTTCAGGAATCTGGTCATAATTACTTAGAAAATCTTTTATGGATAAAACCCCATAATTCTAGACTATTTAAAAAGCAGGTTCTACTGAAACTAAGATGCATTTATGTAACACACTGTCTTGCTAAAGTTCTGGAGAGCTGTTTTCTGCTTACAAATTTTGGGCAGCCTCTCTACTGACTCTCCCCATGTACTGCTCTTTTTGACTCACTTATTAGGAAATACTTCTGGCCTGCAACAGGCATCATTCTTCTAGATTGACTATTGAGTGGCCTTTTCAAATCAGAAGAGAAGGCTTTGAAGGCAGAAAGCGAATGTTGTTAGAGATGTGTATTTTGATTGGCTTAGGATTGGGGATTTTTTTTTTTCAGTTTGTAAGAGGATAACTGGGACTTTTCTGATATTGTAAGTGTAAATAAGACCTTAGGTTTAGCTGCTTTCTGGTTCATGTTTCATCACTGAATAATATGTCGTCTCTTGTTCTGGGTTTTGGGGGGTTTTTTAGGGTTTTTTTGAGATGATATTGTATTTATCATTTTCTAATTCAGTTTTCAGTAAAGTATCAAGTATAAAGGTATGATGACATAAGGTTGAAACTTAACCTTTGTGCAGCACTGGAATTCCAGGGGGAACTCAGCCTGCTGCTGCCTTTTTTGCTATCTTGCCTGAGGAAAGACAGTGTCGTTTTCCTGGAGACAGCAGTACCGTGAATACGTATATTTTTGGCTCTGAACAAAAAATGCTGATGTTAAATATTGATTTGTGGTAGTCTGGTATCTAGAAAAACAAAAACATACTCCCATAATAAAAAAAAAAATCTTGTCATCATCAATGGTTCAGGCTGCAGATTTCAGGCTCTGTCAGGGATATGTCTTTACAAACAAGGGTTGATATAAACAACTCTACCTGTTACTAAAGAACTATGACGCTGTGAAATGAAGTGCGTCATTATGTACTTTTCTCTGTAGGTCTGCCCAGAAAAAACTACTTATAAGCAATAAGATGATTACTGACTTTTCTACAAAAATTAGTGAGCTAATATAGCTGAAGTGAACAAGTAATTCCAGGCTATCAAATGTCTGCATGGGTATTTTCAATGCTGGAATGTGCTGCTGCCTGCTTCTTTAGTTGTCCTGTTCCATACGTAACTGTTGAGGTACTGTTTCACCTGTGGTGGCATCTCCTCCTGCTCTTTTGGAGAAGACGAGAGAGAATCCAGCATTACCCTGACAGTAATTTTTAGATCAAAAGGACTCGATTAACTTGCTGAAAGCTTAGCTATGGTGATCTGCTTCCTTAGAATGACTGGACACTTAATTTTCTGTTATTTTATAATTTTCACACAGATCACTGCAGATAGCTCTCTGGGCACTGTTGCAGTTGAGATAATCTCAGACCTTTCTGAACTTTCCATCTTAACTTTATGATGCACTGAATTTTTGACCTGAACCAAAGACCAGTTTTGTGGTCTGTTTGCTTTATTTCATTACAAACTGTTGAAACATTTTTAGATTCTGTGTACATTGAGTAATGACTCTTTTTCTGTCCTTCTTCTGGGATATCTGTAACTATACCAGACATTAGGTGTAATTTTAGAGGAAGTATGCGAAAAAAAGCTTCTTTTTCTGTAGTGCTGAGCACATATGTGGCCTGCTAGACTCAGTGGCTCCATACTGTTGGTCTCATTAGCATATTGCGTATTTCAAGTCTCAAGAAGCACTAGCCAAGAAAAGAAAACACTGTAAGTGATGAACTTTTAATTTTTTGCCGTAATATCTCTATGATGGATTATATTGTTTTTTCCAGCATTGATGGAGAGATGAGAGAGTAGAACTAGGTCTAGAACTAAAACAGCACGTCTTGAAGGACCTACAATCCTTTTATAACCTGCTTTTTCTGTTTTTGTTCTATTTTAAGTTCCCAGTGGCCTTTACTCTCCAACCCCCCCTCATGTTTCACATTTATGTAAACGTGGAGGTAAATCTACTGAGTGGCAAGTCTCTGTGAGATCTTTCTAAATCAACAAGGAAAGATTGGAACAGAGAGAATCACATATAAAAGAGCAGTTAATGGGTTTTGTTGTGTCTTTTTTTCTTGATGATGAGTCAGAAGCAATTAAATGAGAGATCAGAATGTTCCAGAGTGCAAAATTCCTAGTATGAACAATTTTTACTGAACTTTTGCAGGTAAACCTTCATTTCTCTTTTTTAAACATCTGAAGATTCTTTTAATCAATACATTCTTATTTTTTCTTTATAAAGAACGTCATACTCTAGGGGAGAGAGAGGCACAGTGGGAGGGACAGAACTCCAGCCTATGGTTACTTAGTATAAAGATGTATTTCTAGTTAACAGAGGGTGAGGTTTTTCTCTGACAGAATTTAATCCCATCAGCTAATAATAAGAAAAGAAATGCAGAAATACAACCTTTAGGAAAGGTCGATTAGGATAGTTGGTGGTGGATAATTTGCTTTTGTTTTTGTTTATTTGTTTGGGGATTTTGGTTTAGTTTTTGTTTGTTTACCTTATTTTACAAAGTGTTATAGCAGGTCACATTGCCAAACTTGGAAGTCATTCAGGAAAAGAAAGTTTTATGATCTGTGAGGTCTAAAGAATGTTTTAATATACAGTTCTGGCTGCTGATGGAGAAACAGATGATAAAAAAGCAGAGGAATAATAAACGTGTGTTAGGAGCGTGGTAAAAATAACATCTTTATCAGCAGTAATATTCTGAAATAGCCTTACAATAAGAATGTTAGATGTGAAGACTATGCTTCTCTAAGGACACATCCCATTATATAGTCAGGGGATTATGTGATACAAGGTCTATGGTGGATACACAGGGCCTAGAAACAATGGGAAGCTTCAGTCACCAAGACCTGTTCCCTGTCATGTCAGCATTAATCTTAGCGAAAATCAGTGCTAACCAGACATGCTGATTTGAAAGAAATCCACTAATTACACTGTGACTCCTTCAGTCACCAGCTGGTCTGCAAAGCTAGCCATCACTTTTCTAAATAACTATTTTCCAAGGTGGTTAGGAAAGGGTTAGTTCTTAGAGTAGCTGGTTTTAGATTTTTTTTTGGTGAAGGGGGCGAGGCAGATTTTACTTTGTGATCAATGAGTTTGTATAGAAATAGTAGGAATTCAGAATTCTTAAATGGTTTTGTCTGAAGGACTTCAGATCAGTGCTCTGCAATCCCTTAGGAACAATTTGTTTAATTGGATTGAAGGCAACACCAAATGTCTGCAGCTCCTTTCATGCCGTAGTCAAGAGTCCTTATTACTCAATTACGTGCTTTTACATTCATTTTATGTTAATTTTCTTTCTTCCATCCTCCACATACTCGCTTATTTCTGTTGCATTTTTTTCCAAGAGCTTCTGCTTGGAGTTGCTCTTGTAAATCCATTTTCTCTTGCAAAATCCATTTCTTTCACAGTTCATTTTCTTTGATTCATTTGTATGTCTTAATGGTAGATCACCATTTTAACAGGAAAAACTAAGGCAGATTGTTTAATCAAATTTCACTGTTAAAACTGAGACATATTCAGCCATGAAGATTGTACTTATTCCACCAACAGTTTTACTGAATATATCCCACTACAGGCTCTGATGGCAGGGCAAGTAGAAGCCTACTAAGTACTAACTTTTTGTGGCTTGAAGCTTTGGGTCTTGGCTCAGTTCCAGCTGTTGGCTGCAATGTCGATGTTCTCAATGATGCTTCATCACACTTTTTTTTTTCTTCTTTTAATGAAAAAGTATTTCTCACTGCAAACTGCATAAATTTGGACTGGAAATAGTAAGTCTAATAAGTAAGTTTTCCATACATCCATATCTGTAAAAATCTTGTGTTGTAGTGACGTGTCTTCTTTTTTTATAAGAATCTGAACAGAAAAAAACCACATTTGTTTGGGTTTGAAAATGGGGGTTGCTTTTCAGAATTATCTTGTTCGTAGGTTCTTTGTGATCCAAGTTTTGCATTTATATCATAATAAGAGATACTCAAAGTCTTTCACAACGTACATGAGTATTCTTTGGTGATTTATTTTTTTAACATCTTTTTCCTAAAGTAGCATCTTTTCTAAGGCTTTTGCTTCACCATTCTTCATGTAGCAAAAGTCATCAGACTAAACAGTCAGAAATCTAAATAATCTGTGATGTTTTTAGGGTTTTACATAATCCTCTTTAGCCCTGCTCCTTTTGTTTTTTACTTTCCTGTCCTCTTCTGCTTCTTGTATGTAGGTGTGGGCTATTTAAATAGAATTCTTGAAATGTAATTTATATATATTTCTTATTCATAAGGCTTCTTGTGTTTTGCTGGTGCTATGTAAACTTTACATAGTACCAATATCTACCCATAAAGAAAAATTGGTGGAGTAAATACAAAAAATAACTTCAGAAAGAACAGTTTAATCTGCTTTTTCTTACGGTGAGTTCTACTTTTATTCCACTTTACCCATTTAGCAAAGAGAAAATTATTCTATTATCCCTAATGGAATTGTCTAGGGCTTTGTGTAAATAAGTGTACTTTAAAAGACTTGTTTACAGAAACTTGTAACAATAAACATACACTAAAGGTCATTTTTTGCTTAAATTCAAAGAAGATATCAGTTATGTAGATTCTATAATTTAATTGAAAGTGATCAAAACACAGTGGCAAGAAATAGTGCTTCTATCTCATGAGGTCTAGGCAGGAGGTTTTAAAGAATGTGTACTATCTCACTGTCCTGATTTTGCCTGGGATAGAGTTCATTTTCTTTCTAGTAGCTGGTTCAGTGATGTGGTTTTGATTTAGTATGAGAATAATGTTGAAAACACACTATGTTTTAGTTCCTGCTAAGTAGTGCTTTCCCTAAATCAAGGACTTCTCATTTTCCATGCTCTGCCACTGAGTAGATGCACTCTGGGAGGGAGCATGGACAGAACAGCTGACCTCAAAAGACCAAAGAGATACTCTATGCCATAGAAAGCCATGCCCAGCATATAAACTGGGAGTATTGGCTGGAGCTGCAAATCATAAAGCTTTGTGTCAGGTACTTTCTCATCTGCCATGAGAAGGAACTTCAGGTGATACTTCTCTAAAGCACATTCACTTTTGCTTTTTGCTTTCTGTAGTCTTAATTTATAGTCCAATATTCACAATATGTTCTTTGCTTTAACTGTAGGTCTTACTGGTTGTCCCGTTTTACTTCTGTTAGTAGATTGATGAACCATTAAAAGCAACTAAATAATTTACATGCACTAATAATGTATAAGCCATGCAGCCATTGTAGAAAGAACTTGTTTAAATATTGGACAATTAGCTGCAGTCTGATCTGATATAATAAAATGATCCATTGCCCCCTAGTAATTCTTGTATTAGAGGTAGGAGACAAGTTCGCATTTTGGATTATTTTGAAGGCCAGACTTCCACTGTGTTGAAGCTAGTAACCTAAACCTTTATTTTCTTTGAATGAATTTTCACAAAAGGCATTACCCAGTAAGAGTCTGTGTCACCCTCTGCTTCTACACCATATTTCTATGGCAATATAGATAACTAATTAAATACAGTTGAAAATCTGACACAGAAGATATTAAGGGGTTTATGCAGTTTCTTTTTCTATTGTACTATTACTGAGTTAGTAACATTGCAATTAAATGTAATTTGAAGTGTTCATCACATTGTAAATTTTGACCAAGGCCTCTAGAGATTTCTTAGTGACAAATTGTTCCTTGTTCAAATTATTCTAAATTTAACCAAACATTCTCGTATCTGTTCTGTTCTGTTAGTATATGAAAAAGCAATATACAGAGTTGTAAAATATCATGAGAGAAGGCAATTTCCTTTTACATTTTTTTTACTTCTACTAGTGAAAGTATCTGAGCTTACTAACTAGTGTCTGAGTTTACTAGCACACCTATCTTTCCCGTCCCATCCCCTGCATATTGTTTGTGGCTAAATGCCAGGGTGACATGAAGTGCTCTGAGGGAGCTAATGGTACCTGAATGGCATTTTGACCTTGCTGAACCAGGAATCCTAACTAGGCACCAACTTGTTAGAAGCAGAGACATAACTGGACATCTGTGTGTGGATTCTGCATGGGCTTTTGAGGAGGCAGCAAAGTTAGAGAGGGGATATTTCAAAAATCAATTTGTTCTTGGCATGCACTCACAGGAGAAAGCATATGTGCAGAACCTACACAAGGCCCTGAAGAAGGACTACACACTGCCTTCAATAGGCCTGGGAGCTCGTGCCTGCAGGCAGCTGGTGTGTGGCCAACTGAGGAAGCGGCGGCAAACAGCGTTCTGTAAGCAAATCCTTACATGGGAAGCAACTCCTGCAGTGGCTTCTGCTTTCTTCTGGCAGGTCATGTCGTTAACAGGGGAAAGGAGGTGTTGCCAGAACAACTCTGGGTCATGTTAGAGCTGAATGTAGAGGTTCTAGAGAACAGCTGTGTATCAGAGGGAGCAGAGTGGTCCCCTCCTTCCTCCCCTGACAGCTGCATTGAATGTTCTTCCTGAAAATCAGGTCAGCACTTCTTATTTAGGATAAGGAATGATTATGTGCAAGACAAAGCATACAGCTGCTAACTGATCCCAGGAGTATTTCTGTCAAGAATCATCAAACTTCCATATTTTACAAATGTTGTTTTTCTGTCAGCCTTAAGCAATGGGTGATATGAAGCCTTTAAGTACAAAGAATAAAATGCTGCAGAATGTTTTGCAGACTTTTTACACCATTTACTTAGAGAATCCTACTTGTGCCTTTTTTTTTTCCCTCACAGGATTTTTGATGTAAAATATAGCCTTCATGTATCACTTTCTTTCTATTCTTGACTGCTTGGTAACATTTCTCTATTCCTGTTAAATTTATATTGAAAAGTGTTTTCTGAATTTCTCCTGTATTCTTTATTCAGTTTGAATTCCACATAAATATTACCACTCTAATATGCATCAGGGTAATGAACTTTTCTATGATACTTTGATGACATGCCAAACCTAACTCTTAGTTTGGGGCTCTAATTAGTGGGCTCAACTAACAAATAAACAAACAAAGGTGGCTTTTCCTTACTGTATCATCTAAGAGGGGACATGAGATGGAAAATTAAGAGTAGAGGGAGTCTGAAAAAAATTTTAGAAGAATGTGAAACAATAGGAACTACTGTTTGGACAAAATGCGCAAAAACACATGTGGTGTTCATCCAATTTAAAATAATTACTCTGGATCCTTGTGTACATGAAAGTGAATCCATAAAGTCTAAAGGTGTTTCAGAGAAGAAACAGAAGCAGCTCACTGAGCCAAACCTGGTTTGAGGAAGCTGGTTAAGGAAAGAGGAGGGCATGAAATAGTATTCTAGTTCTTCAGCAGAGTTTGAATTCCTTCTGGTATTTTGAGATCATCATTACTTTGAATAGGCAGGTCCTTTTTGTGGTCTGGTCAGAGATCACAGAATCACAGAACCATAGAATGGCTTGGGTTGGAAGGGACCTTAAAGATCATCTAATTCCAACCCACCTGCTATGGGCAGGGACGTCTTTACACCAGCTTGCTCAGAGCCACATCCAACCTGGCACTGAACACTTCCAAGGATGGGGCATCCACAATTTCTCTGGGAAACCTGTTGCAGTGCCTCACCATCCCCACAGTAAAGACCTTCATCCTCATATCTAATTTGAACCTGTCCACTTTCAGTTTAAAGCCATTCCCACTTTTCCTATCACTCCATGCCCTTATAAAAGGTCCCTCTCCAACTCTCTTGTGGGATCCCTTTAGGTACTGGAAGGTGCTTCTTGATCTCCTCGGAGCCTTCTCTTTTCTAGACTCAACAACCCCAACTCTTTCAGCCTGTCTTGATAGAAGTAGTGTTTCAACTCTCTGATCATCTTTGTTGCCTTCCTGTGCCCTCATTCCAACAGGTACACTCTTATGTTGGAGGCCCCAGAGCTGGATACAGCACTCCAGGTGGAGTCTCACTAGAGCTGAGTAGAGGGCGAGAATCACCTCCCTCAGCTTGCTGGCCACACTACTTTTGATACAGCCCAAAATGGGGTTGGTTTTCTGGGTTGCCAGCATGCATTGCTGGCTCATGTCAGACTCCTCATCCACCAACACCGCCAAGTCTGTCTTCACAGGGCTGCTCTCCATCCACTGCCTACCCGGCCTTCATTTATGCTTGGGATGGACATATACATGCCTTATGCAGACCACTCTGATTCCTTTCTTACTACAGTTTTTAATTTGGGTTCTTCCCCCTTCCTCCCCAAGCCTGCTCAGGTTGGCATATTATTCAGCATAGATCAATTTGTCTTTCTAGTTATATTTTCTTGCAAATAGCATATCTACATGTTCTTTTTCATTATTTTCAGCTGTTATAGGTACTGACAAATCAGCAGACAAAACTGAAGGGTATTGTCTTAAGCAATGCTGATATCAAAAATAAGGAAGTTTTGATTTTTTTGTGAAAAGAAACTCTCTCAAATACTCTAAACTGATAGATATGGATCTAAGTATGGACTTTTGAACAAATTTGCCAGGACAGTTACAGCAGAAAAACACTTTGGAAAACTGCAATCTATGATTCAGAAAATAGTTTAAATTATTAATTCTAAAGACTGCATGAACTATAAATTATTAAAGATTATTAAACCTCCAGAGAACTGACAAATAAGCCAATGCTAACAAATATTTATCAGTCATTTAGAATTTGGTTATTATTCATGAACATATTTAACAATGCTTATGGAACCATTATGCAGGAAAAATCGATGTACCAAATGTTAAAGAGAGCTGCTGTTACAGGCATTTATTGCCATAGTATACATGTAGGTGGGATGTACTTAGAAACAAATGGAATTCCTCACTGACGATCAGGAATTCTTAGTGCTTTTACTGCAAGGCTCTAATCTTAATTAAAAAATCTTTTTTTCTTTAGAGCATTTGTGGCAGCCAGTAATGAAGTATTTTAATATTTAATTGTAAATAAAATCTTTTTTGTGTAGAAATTACTCACATTTTATTACATCACCAAACTATGCAAAGAATGTCATATGTATAATATGAAAAATGAACATTTAAGATTTATCTTTCCTGGTGATAAACATACTTATAAGAAAAACTGGGGAAAATAGCATATTTAATCAAAACAGACTGCTTTCTGTAGACGGAAAATAGGAAAGTTATGAACAAAAAAAATTTGAGTTAAAAATAAAAGCAAATGAAAAAGATCAGTACAAGGGAAATCTTTAGCAAAAGTGGCAATATCACAGAATCACAGAATGGGTAAGGCTGGAAGGGACCACAGAGGGTCATCTGGTCCAACCTCCCTGCTCAAGCAGGGTCATCCCAGAGCACATGGCACACAATTGTTTCCAGCTGGTTCTTGAATGTCTCCAGTGAGGGAGACTCCACACCCTTTCTGGGCAACTTGTTCCAATGTTCAGTCAGCTGCACAGTAAAAATGTTCTTTGTCGTATTCAGGTGGAACTTCCTGTGCATCAATTTCTGCCCATTGACTCTTGTCTTATTACTTGCCACCACCAGGAAGAGTCTGGCTCCATCCTCTTGACACCTTCCCTTCAGATACCTGCATACATTGATGAGGTTCCCTCTCAGTTGTTTCTCTCCAAAATTACTGTTTTCTCCAGAATTTAGAATTACTAGTGTAATGGCTCTTCAATAATTTAATGTTTAAATTTTTTTCATGACAAACACTTCATAGTGTAAGATCTTGTACTGAGTAAGCAACTGTTAAAAAGTCAGTATTTAAAAGCATACTGCATTTATTGCTTTGCACTTGCATTGTATTAAATTGATGAGATTTAATTAGATCAAATAAAAGCATCATCAATTGAAAAAAAAAATCCTGAAAAAATCTTTCCATTGAACATCTCTTTTTTTATATATTTTTCTGAGCAGAATTTTAAAAAAGTGGTTTCATGTTGAGGAAATTATTCCGTTAGACTTGAGATGAAGTATGTTATTGCTGGCAATACAAAGGCAAAGCAGACTAAAGGCTGGTACACCCTTCTTAACTGTCTGCTGGTTAGATTATTTATTCAGTATATAGGAAAGAGAAGTCCACATTGGTTTGGTTAGTCTAAATAATTTAGTGCTTCTTGGAGTCAGAATTGTAATACTGGTATTCCATTACTATCCCCTTTGAAAATTGTCCAAAGCCATCCAAGCCATTCTGATAATGATGAAGATGATTAATATTGTTGTTGTTGTTATTATTATTATCATTACTATTATTATTATTATCATTATTATCATTATCATCTGTTTCAGTAGGTCAGATTTTAAACTAGAGAAATAGATGCTCTTATGCATACCTAGTTTGAGGTCTAGAGGTGACGGAACATTTCCAAAATTTTAGACCCACTTTATATCAATAACTAAGACAAAATACTGAGGCTGAGAGGAAAAATACTGGACTGCTGGCGAAAGTGCTCTCTGGGCAATAGCAGCGCTGGGTATCCATTCTCTACATCAGTGAGTGTTTGCAGATGCAGAGAGGTGTCGTGTCAGCCTGCTCCTAAACACGCTGGTGGTTTGCAGTTCTTCTGTGAGAGGTGAAAAATGTAATTCACCACATTCACCTGCAACCTACATTTCCACTGAGCAGTCTCAAAAGTTTCTGAAAAAAAACACTTTGCTTAGAATAGTATTCGTAATTCCTCAATATCTATTTTTTTCTGTATCTATCACCATCTCTTGTGTTTTTCTTGGTTTTAAGCATTGTGTTTATTCATTCCATTAAGAATGTGATGATCATATTAATTATTTTATGGGCCATTTTTATTTTACCAGGTTTTCAAATATATGTTAATATATATTTTCTTGACATATACAATATCTCCACAGGGACTTATACAGAGTGAATTGGAAATTTTCTTAATTACTGTAGTAGTTTATAATATGCTAATTCAAAATTATTGTAGCCCTAAGTTAGACAGGGAATTAGCACAATCATTAACTGACTATTAACTAACACTGAAAATCACAGATAACTCGTGGATCAGTATGGAATAATGCTATGAGAGGTTTTCTTATGTATAATCCCCCTTACACCAAAAGACTAAGGAGACTTAAATGTCCTATACCAGAATATAATGTTTGCCCAGTGTTCATTTCAGTAAAAATTCAAAGAAGGAAATTTCAAAACTGAATTTATTATTCTTCAGATACTGTATTTTACTTAGTAATATTTTTGCACTCTATTATAAAGAAATATGTGAACCTGTCTACTGCAATTGATTTTACAATCTTGCCTAGTGGTCCTTAGCAGCATAGCAAGGTTTTAGATTCCAAGGTCTGTATTTCTACCATCCAATAGCAATGATATGATAAATTATATGTATCTGCAAAGTGTAAGAGCTGTTGGTAATATTCACTGACATGCAATTCTTTTTTCACAAAATACTCTTTTATAGGTATGATTCCATCTTGTAAGGAGAGTTCTCACTTTGTCTTCTAGAAGTTTTATTGAAAACGTTAATCTTGTCCTAAAATTATTTGGAAAGTGTAGTTAGTAAGGTGCATCTTTCAGATAATTTTACCTTTGTGATTTTGTTTCTCTAGAAAAAAAAAAGCCACAAAGATTTCCTTTCAAATTTTTCAAGGCTTCCACACACACAATTTCTGACAAATCGCTGTTACAACAATCTATGGGTTTTTTTCAGAAATATTGATCTCCTTATCTCTCCTGCACTATACCTTCATTTGAAGAGGGTTTCATAATACAGCTTTCACATAGATATTCATTTCTCACTGAGAAATTTCATATGCATTTTGCTGTTTCTGTGTAACTCTATCTGTGCTACATGTACAGTGGAAGCAATAACATGAGGTATGCACAGGAACAACTGCTTTATTTACTCTTTTGATAGAATCATCTTCCATTGCCCCTACTTCTGGAAAAATTAATGGTTCCCCTTCCTAGAGTACGCTTGAGCTACTTAAAATTCAAAACCTCATATCTGGAAACCAGTGCGATAAAACATCTTTCATTCTTGACTGGTTGGTTGCATGAAGTGTTGTGGGCTTGTATTTCTCAGTCGATGTAATGTGCATTCTAACAACAAAGAGCTTCTGCTTGGATAGAAGAAATCTTTTTTCCTGTATTCAGACCAAGATTTCTATCCTTATACTAGCATCTCCATATATCATCATATTTCCATAAGAATTTAAGTAATTTCTTAAATACCTTTTCATTAAATATATATACAAATAAAAATAAAATAAATATATATATATATATATATATATATATATATATATATGAATATACATATATGTATATTTGCATTACTGTTACAAGTGTGCACTTGTGCTGGTTTGACTCTGGGTGCCCAGGTGCCCATCAAAGCCATTCTATCATTCTCCCTCCTCGGCTGAATAGAAGAGAGAAAATTAACAAAAGGGTCATTATAGTCAAGACAAGGACAGGGACTCAGCAATTAATGTCACAGGCCAAATAGATTGGACTCATGGACATTAATTTAATTTATTGCCAGTCAAATGAGAGTAGGTTGCACCCACCCCTCCCTTCTTCCTGGGCTCAGTATCATTTCTGAATTCTCTGTCTCCTACCCCTGAGCAGCACAGGTAGATGAGGAATGAGGCGGCAGTCAGTTCATCACACCTTACCTTTTGCCGCTCCTTCCTGCTGGGGGAGGACTCCTCACACCCTTCCCCTGCTCCACTGTGGGGTCCTTCCAATAGGCTGCAGTTCTTCTTAAACTGTGGTTCCCTTCCACAGGGTCAGTCCTTCAGAAACAGGCTGCTCAAGTGTAGGGACCTTGTGAGGTCGCAAGTCCTGCCATAAAGCTGCTCTAGTGTGGGCTCTGCTCCTCACAGGTCCTGCCAGGAGCCTGCTCCAGCATGGGCTTCCTAGGGATCATTGTCTCCTTTGAGCATCCACCTGCTCTAGCGTGGGGTCCTCCATGAGCTGCAGGTGGATCACTGCATCCCCCTTGACCTCCATGCCAGGTGACAGACTGTCTCACCATGGTCTTCACCATAGGCTGCAGGGAAATCTCTGCCCCAGCACCTGGAGCACTTCCTACCCCTCCTTTTCCACTGACATTGGTGTCTGCAGAGTTCTTTCTGTCACATATTCTCAATTCTCTGGCTGCTATTGCACAGACATTTTTTTCCTTCTTAAATACATTATCTCAGAGGCACTACCACTGTCACTGATGGGCTGAGCCTGTGTTGTTTAGATTGTAAGTTAGAGTAAGCAGTTGTTTTACCATGACCCTGTGTAACATGACCAGACTAAAGATCCTTGTCCAGAAGTAAATGTGGGAAAGGAGCAAACTCATTTTTACTTAGCAAGTGTATTGCTTTATTTCTTTTTTTTTAAATTATAATTTATTTATTTATTTATTCCTTATTTTATTTCTGGCTCGATATGATCCAGCAGTGTTCCCAGGTGGCCAGGAAGGCCAATGGCATCTTGGCCTGTATGAAGAATAGCGTAGCCAGCAGGGCCAGGGCACTGATCATCCCCCTGTACTTAGAACTGGTGAGGCCTCACATTGAGTGCTGTGTTCAGTTCTGGGCCCTTCACTTTAAAAAGGGCATTTTGGTGCTGGAATGAGTCCAGAGAAGGGCAACAAGGCTCGTGAAAGAACTAGAAAACATCTTATGGGGAACAACTGAGGGAGCTGGGTTTGTTTAGCCTCAAGAAGAGGAGGCTCAGGGATGTCATCACTCCCTACAATGACCTGAAAGGAGGTTGTAGTGAGGTGAGGGCTGATCTCTTTTGCCATGCCTGCAGTGAGAGAACAAGAGAAAATAGCCTTACGCTGGGACAGGGAAGATTCAGATTAGATAGAAAAAAAATTTCACTGTTGGGATAATCAGGCATTGGATTAGGTTGTCCAGAGAGGTGGTGGATGCACCACCTTGGCAGTGTTCAAGGCGTCTGGATCTGGCACTGGGTGATGTGGTTTAGGGGTTACAGTGGTAGTGCTGGGTTGATGGTTGGAGTTGGTGATCTTGAAGGTCTCTTCTAAGCTTGACAAATTTATTATTCTATGATTGCTTTATTTCACTGTTTAAAATCTCAAGTTTTCTGGCACACTAACTGCTTTAATTACCAGATAATAACCATAAATGTATGATCATAAATATATAAACAAGTCTTTGAATGCCTTTGACTGTCATCCAGTTAAAATGGCTTTCTATGTCTTGTTGTGCCATATATTTTATTTATAAATTATCTTATTACTCTGCAGAAAAATATTTCTAACTTAAAAAATAAACAAGGTAAATAGGATTTTTTTCCATTAAAAACTATAACCATGTGTTATACTACAGCTGTGCCACCTTACCTGCAAATATTTTAGTGGTAAGTACTAGAAGGATAATACCTTGTTCAGTGATCACTCACCCTTCAACAAGGTATTCAGGTTTTGGCCAGATTAATTTTTGTGCTGGAATCTGTGCTGCCATAACTGTAAATAGTCTTTTGATTATTTAGAAGAAGGTACTGGGAACAAGGCAGATAGAGAAGAAATTCAGCACATTAAAAAAATTAAATTAAAACTTACATAATTCTCCAGGTACCTCAGAGAACAGACACAGCCAAGCTTATGTAACTCAGAGGCTTTCCTCTATTGGCAAAAAGGTCACACAGTTATTTAATATGTACCAATTTGTAAACCAGCATTTCCCTTTTTTAAACTGTTTTGTGTCAAGTCCACTTCCTATTTTTAGCATCTGAAAGAAGTGTTTGAGAGTACTTTTTCTAACAGCTGTGTTCTGTTACAGGTGAATTTCCTTTCAGGTCAAATAGAGCCTAAAACTGGAATGTGTTTATCAGAAAGTTCCCACAGAAAATCTGATAAGTGTCATTAATATGTATTAGTGCATATTTTGATGTACAGCAGCATGTCAAAAAGCTGTGTCTTCTGGCTCAGCTCCATCTATGTCACTTAAGTGAGAGCTCAATGCATTAAGTGCCTTACAGGACTAAATCCATATTTCTTGCTATATAATGTAGGTAGCAAATCAGGTAGTAGAAAGATAACGAAGTTTTCTCAGGCCATGTGTAACAAAAATATCTGTCTGAGCTGTGATATAAACAGACACAAATAAATAAATACTGTTATTTCCAGGGTAACAGGGAAAAAAGCACTAAAACTTAAAAAAAAAAAGCATTGCTGTATAAGAATGGATAAGAAGCAAATAGATAATGTGAAATGGATATTTCAGAATGACAGCTCATTAGGTAAATCATAGCATTAAATGGTCTCAGCGTTACCTTTAGCTAGTTCTGAGTTAATAAAAAACATATTTATCTATCTGGGTGATGAAAAACTGACAAAACAGAGTGAACATACTGAAAGGAAGTAAGATGCAACCTTAAACTAATCCAAGGTAAAATCGTTCTACATGAAAGAGAGAAGAATTTTTTATCTGGCTTTATCTTCTGCTGTGCTCCCTCAGTAAGCAAAATCAATGTCGAAACTGAATCTTAAGAAATATGCACTACTATGCATATTTGCTGTGCTCTGAGGAGTTAATCTGAGGAAAAGAAAAGGAAAGCTTTCAGAATTTTCCAAAGCTTGAATTAGTTCTTCTCATGCTTTAGGTGAAGTCTGTTGAAATCCTGTAAAGAAACACACTGGCTTGAATTGCTTTAATTCCTTCCTTTACTGTTCAGGTGGTATGGTATATACAGAAAATCAATATCACTTAGCCTGGGTTCTGAGTAGTTTCCCCGTTGTAAGTTAACCGCAGAAATCCTGCTGTGATGACAGAGAGTTTTAGCAACAAATAACGTATCAGAGGGTGCTGGACCATGAATTGCAGTAAAGAACAGCTTTGGAATATAAGGAAGTATCCTAACATGGTCTGATGCTAGGTATTTCATATGGTTTAACCACAGCCTTGTACTAACTGCTTGGTAAAATCTGCAAAACTGTTTAAAATTTAAATGAATTCAGTAGAAACGTTTACCAGTCCTGCTTTCTGCATAAGTGGAAGCATATCTGCTCTAACTTGGTTATTAGACCTTTATGAAACACATATGCTGTGTTTCAGGCATGCTAGAATACTAAGGCTTCTTTTATCAGAGTATAGATGTAGGGCATATTGGATGCTCCTATAATTAGGACTTTCAACCACTTCTGACATACGTATTTTCTTTTATCATCTACAGCATTTGGGAAGCTGCCCTAGTGTACCACTTCTATTTTTTCATCTTTTAACTGTTCTCTAGCAATTTTCCTTTCCTCATCTAGGGTAAATTTCTCTGCATAAATCATGACTGGAGTTGGGGAAAAATTCTGAATTTGCATTTTGTAAAAACTATACTACTTCAACATTTTAGAGAGTCTGGTCTCCATAGAAGCAGGAAAACCATGAAAGTCTCAGGAGGAAAAGAGGGTGGAAAGTTTCATTTAGAGTACATATGAAATACAAAGAACTTAACCAGTTATGGATTTTTTAATTGTCATATTCTTACTTTCTTGGATCTGACTCAAAAAAGGATTTTGTGTCTTCGAGGAGTCAATGTTGATGCACCTGGAGTACATATTGCAATTTAGACATCCAGTGTAATCCCAAGTAGCTATAAAACTCAATAAGGAGTGAGAAGAATGATCTACTGTGAATCACAGAGTAACTTTTCTGTATAATATCAAGTACTCTTGGTTAGATGGCATTCAAAACTATTACTTTAATCTGTGCTAAACCTCCCAGAGGTTTTTTTTTAAGACTGGGTACTCAATCAGCTGAACTAATTTTCTTCAAACAGTTGTATTTACCTCAAGAAGCAAGCTTTAAAAAAAATGAAAATGCATTTGTGATCTTCACAGAGAGCATGCCTCATGAAATCAAAAGGGATTTCTTGAAATTTCGTGTCCACGCCATTGAAAGATGTAGCATGTCCTTGCTGTAGATAAGGGTGATTTTTCTTCCATTTTAATTCTTATTGCTCTCAGTAGGAAAAATGCTTTTTTTTCATTTTCTCTTTGCTCAGTGAGACTATGTTATTTTATTTTAAAAATTGTGTCTGACTTGTCTAATAGAATCTGTGCAATTTACCTTCACTTTTTAGTCTTGATAGATGTATATGTCAAAAGACATTCTTTCTCCAGAGCTTTTATAATGTTTGACGGCTCACAAACAGTGTTCTAGTAAATAACCAGTGATATCTGACACTACTATTTTCACAATGTATTTCTTAAATATAGCATAGTCAGATTTCATTTGCAAAATGACTGGTAATTTGACTGTAAGCATCTGCTGACTTCCACAATTGAAGAACAATCTTCATTCATAAGGGGAGTTAGTTCTGCTTGGTAACCTTGAGGGATTTTTTCACAAACTGTTACAAAGAGAGAAGTCCCTTGTGAAGCCACATGCATAAATAGGGAGGCAATCCTGTTCTGGAAATCCAAGTTACTTGCACATAGTTTTATTATAAAGTACAATACAAGGACTGTAGTGCCCTCTGCTGAAAAGTAGTGAGGACCCACTGGTAACTGAGCACAAATTTCCAAATAACCCTTTTCTATCTTGGATGGCAAATTCTCACTTCCCTTATACTTCTTTGCCTGCCTACAGTTACCACTATCATTTTGTCTTAACTTGTTTCTTTTTTTCTTATACTGAATCTCATTAGGGGTCTCAATCATAGAACCATTTCTACTGCAGTGTTGTCACTTCAGTGTTTATATAGCAAGCACAGGAAAATTAAAACAGACTGAAAATATTTCATATTAATCTGCCAGAAAAGTTCTTCTGTAACTTCATTCTGCTCTGAGATCCCAAACATAGGTTTAGAAGGAAATGAGCAATGTAACTCAAGAGGTGGTTTCTGTTTTCCCTGATTTTGTTGTTTAATACCACCATTGTGGATTTCTTGTTTGAGCTGGTTTTGTTATGGGTTTTTTTTCTGTGCTCCATGAAAGCTCTCTCTACGTCAAAGAAAAGGTCTGCATTCATTTTTTTCATAGCTGTTGCACTCAGTTCTTGCTATCAGTTTCTTTGCAACTGGCCACAACTACCTCTCCTCCAAACAACAAAACTACAGCCTGGAAGGGGACCACACAGTGCAGTGCCAGGAGTGGTGGAGCAAGTCTGGGTACAGGCACTGCCCTCCTGGCAGAGCAGGGGCTGCCATCCTCCCCAAACAACCTTTTTGTCAAACGACACGACGACCATTACCAGTGCATGGTAGATGGCATAGCTCTAAAGGTGTCTCTAAGGCATGATATTTAGTGGATTCTCTAAACCAAAAGACAATGATAGCATCAGTCCTATGGGAGCAGATTTGGGCCTCTTTTACTCAGAGCTTCAAAAGTTGTTTTAGCAAAGGGATTCCTAGGCGTTGTTCCCACTCGCCATGCCACTTGTCATGGTATTCTTTTCAACAAAGTAACTTTCTCCTTTTTAGTAGCTACAAAGGTGCTGAAAGTGGGCTTCAGGTTGATGAATAAAGTTGTTAATAGATAAACAGAAACAGAGTGGAGTATATGCTTTTAACAAAATGGTGGGTGATATATTTTAATGTTAATGAGGGAAATTGATGGTCCTAAAAAATATGAAAAGACAATGCTTTTGTTATTCACCATCTGACAATGTTAATCTGCAGTTAGTCCTAATGGTTTGTTTCTGTCTCTATCAGTTCAAATGAATATATATGTAAGGAAAACACTGACAGTCCTTGTCAAACAGAAACACAAGGCTGTAAGTTTCGCTTTACTGAGAAAAACATATTTATGCCCCTTTGATAACAGAAATTAAACCAATATGTTTTCAAGACTTTTACATATGTCATAGTGCTAAAGCAGAGGATAAATCATAGCAAGAACATTAGAGGTTACAAGTCTGGTGGCCAAATACATACATTCTAGGACCCGAAAACAATGTTCTGTCTATTTTTGTTGTAATAATAATACTTATGTGAAGTTAGAAATTCTCCTTCAGTGTATGGGCAAAGGACAAGACCATTAATAAAATATACTAGGGTCTTCTAAGGGTCTGAATAATGACTAGAGACACAGTAGTGCAGAAAGTCACAAACAATAGAACATATTTATAGAGAGGGATCAAAAACCTTAGTGGGAATTGATCCCTTGGGGTACTCTAAATACATGCTGATATCTTATGGAAGGCCATATTCCAGGTGAAACAGATTCAGCCTCTTCGGTAAAGGTGTCTTTATGGCTTAGAGTGACTGGAGACTCATGTTCTAATTTCATAGTGGCTTACAAGTTCCAGATCTTGATTTTAATCTCTTTTGGGCTGGAAGAAATACATTTTCTTTCCATGAACATAATAAGAACATGGCTGCATTAACCCTAGTCATGAAGGTCCCAGTTCCTTGGTAAGCAATGCATGTTCACATCCTTTCCCTGTCTTATATGAGAGAGAGGAGATAATGAAGGCAGAGAAAGCTGTGGGAATTTCCTCATCCTTCCGTTGCTGAATTAACATTAGGTCAGCTTAATGTTACAGGTCACGTTTTTGTACCATTACCTGCAGATTTGGTGATTTCTTCTCACATACCAGCAAAATTTAGCAAAATATAACCATGAACCATTACAACATTGTGTGAAAATATTTTGCCATAAGGAGATGGTTAGTTTTAATGGTTATATCAGCAGATGGTCATTGTCATTTATTTTGTTTTGAGGGCCCAGTATTTTTGTGGTGCTGGTTAAAATGGCTTGCCTGATGTTCAGTTGTTTGCATTGGAATAATATTTCGTTTTGCTGCTCAGGGATCCATTAAAATCAATCATTGGGTAGAATGTGTGTCACATCAATGGACTCCTTATCTAAATTCTCGAAGTTTTTCTAACTCAGCCTTCTCAGGCAGAGTGCTGAGTCCAACTTAGTAACTTTGTCAGCAGCAGCTTAATAAACACCTAAGAAAAAGAACAATTCAAAAAATCCAAACTTGATATGCTGTATATCCCATACAGCTGGAGTCAATAAAACAAGCAATTTATTCTGATTAAATTACCAGATTCTGATTAAATTATCTGACTAATAAAGAAAAAAATAGTTTCACCAGAGGAGAGACTGTCCATTTTAACTTCAGACTCCAATACTAGGGTGACCAGCTAAGTTTACAAAATGTCCTCCCACTATTCAAAAGCAATAGTTTTAAGGGTTAGATGAGAGTGGTAGTATTTTAAGAGTCAAAATGCTTATTTGTATAAAGATGTCACGTAATCAGTTTTGGTCAAATACATTTAGAAACCTATCTAGATAACTACTTATCTTTGATCCTTTTTTATTTTATATGCAGATACATATACTTTGCTCAGTAAACTTACTGAGTCCATTTTCTGAGTATTCAGCTAGTAGAGATTTTCTTATGATCAGATTTTCTCAGTGAGAAAAGTTCTTGCTCATAACTGATGAATTATATGATTGCTTTCCAGAAGTGTGACATCTATGGAGTTATTCCTTCTGTATTTTTTCAATCATATTCCTTATGTGACTTGACTTTTCAGGCATATTATGCTTCTGAGTTTAAAATCCAAATTGTGCTACTTGGTCGGTAAGGGTTCTCTACATCCTGACATGAGTATGGATAACTTCAAAATAAAGGGAAACAAGTGTTGTTAATTTCAATTTCCCAGGTGTTTTCCAGTTTGGGTTTTAGTTTCTTTCAAGTTTTAAATTTTAGTTTGCTATGAGCTGTGAACTACTGCTATCAGTTTCATTTTGTTTTCTTCTCCTTTTAGTCAGCAATTTCTGATGTCCATAAAAGCAGTTATTTTGCTCAGCTGTTCAATTAATAATTTAATTTGAGTGTTTTAAGACTACAATTGACAAACTTTTTAAGATGATCAAGAAAACAATTCACATAAACAAATGTGCATATGTACTCTTCTACACATTTTGATTAAAATAACCTACACATAATTAAATTTGTGACACTGAGTTGGAAAAGGCAAAAGTTTTAAAATTATGTTGTATTTAGCTTCTATTTTTCTGTCTGCTTGAACAGACCGTTTAAAATAACTAAATAAAATGTTGCATCATCATGGGACTACTGAGCAGAGAGATATTCCTTAGATATATCTTTACTAGAGCTAGGTCTACCTTAGGAAGAAGTGTGGTGCAACTTGCAGTTGGTCCTGAGATTCTGCATTAGTGTGATGTGCATTTTGGACATTTTACTTCAGACAAACTTTAGACCAGTTCACTCCATACAATATATTTGTCATGAATGGGGTTGAAACTATGAAAACAAAAATTGCTGTCTTGACTGTGAATGCTAAGTGGTGTAAGGAGTACCGCACTGCCCTTTCTTTTGTCTCCTACAGATGGTGGCACATATTACTGCAACCATGGTAGCATGTCATTTATTCTTGTTCCTGCTTAGCTTCTCCTATTATTTCTGGTTTTCCCTGAATGTTTCCAAGTGACACAACGGTATTTGTGGCCCAAATCTCCTGCTGATTCTGAGGAGATCAGAGAAAAATGGTAAAGTAAAAGGGGAGTGAGGAAGGGATTATATTAACATGCAGGTGCTACTTTGGCCCTGAGACACTGAATAATCTACTGTTAGTTCAAAGTTTCGAGATGTAGAGCAGCACAGCTGAAAATTTTTGCCAAGAGCAGTGCCTCGACTTTGCTACTCTTGCTCATATTTCGGGAGGTTGCCGATACCTATGTCCAAGACAATTGCTGTCACCCTGGTGGGAAAACATTGACACTGTTGGAGTGTACAAGACTGGCTAAAAAGTTCAGGGCAACCTGCAGGTATGAAAATGACTGTTGTATGCAGGCCTTGGGAGAGCACCATGGAAAATTTAGGGACAGTTCTACTGCCTGTGCTGGAAGGACCCATGGTGCCTGTGATGCTCATCATGCTGGCTTTGAAGGAGGATACTGACACCTCCTCTCTGTGCAGTGGCAAGATCATCTGGAGAATGTGGCTACCCATCCATGTTATGGCAATATCGCATGATACCCTGCGCCTTTGGTTTACGAGCAAAGCCCGAAACCATGGTGTAATTCTGGTGCTACCGGGAAGCTGCCAAGCCCTCCTACCAACTATCTTCATTCTTAAAATATGTGTAAAACTTACTCTGGAACTGTGATCACTGGCACATGAAGTTGCTGGCATTAGCAGTGGCTAGGAGTGCTATTTCAGCAACGAAGTGTGAACCTGTCTGATGACATTCCCACTGGCATTCCAATACTCAGGGTAATTTCTTTCAACAAAACTTTTACTACTTCCCTAGCTTTGTTGATGCAACAAGTAGAAGCTTCTGGCCATCCTGAAAAAGTATCTACCAGTGCCAATAAATACCTGTACTCATTTTGCAGTGTAAGTTCTGCAAAGTCTGTTTGCCAATAGTCTCCTAGACAATTTCCTTTTTTAACAGTCCCGGGTGCAGTCTGCCTAATCTGGTGTGTATTGATCTTTAAACAGGTATGGCACATTTTAAAAATGCTTTTTATGATACCAGTCATTCATACGCTCAAAACTTGAGGCTAAAATTCTTCTACCATAGACTCTATTCCCCAGAGGGTTACCTTATATTGTTCCTCTGTGAATTTCCTCATAAGATGTTGGGGATTTAATACCTGTTTGCTGGGTGTAATCCACCGTCCCTCACAGCTCTTTTCAGCATCTAACAATTTTACCAGTTTCTCTTTTTCAGTCTCATAGTCGGCAGCCTCCCTGTCCAAATGCTGATATTTCTTGGGTAAAACTAAAAGGATATCCCTACCTGTGGCCTCCTTGACCACTTTGTCAGCCAAGTGATTTCCAATATTTACTGAGGTCTCTCTGAGTTGATGAGCTTACAATGCATTATTGCCACCTTTTGAGGGAGCTGGACCCTCTCTAACAATCTCTGTATTATTTGTCCATGATTCACAGGGGATCTCTGAGAGGTTAATAGCCCTCTGTCTTTCCAACTGGCTCCATGGACATGGGCCACTCAAAAAGCAAATTTTGAGTCAGTTCATATATTTACAGTCTTATCCTGTGAGAGCTTTAACACTCTTGTCAGTGCAATCAGTTCTGCTTTCTGAGCCAACGTGTTGGGGGTTAGTGCTTTGGCTTCTATTATCTCGTGCTGAGTTACTACTGCATACCCTCCTTTTCGGATTCCATTTTTCACAAAGCTGCTCCCGTCCACAAAGTGTTCCTAATCCACTTCTTCCGAGGGAGTGTCCTATAGGTCATCTTGACTGGAGTACACCCATTCAATGGTTTGCAAACAATCATGGGCCAGTTCCCCTCGTTCCGGGTCAGCTGTTAAGAACACTGCTGGATTCAGAAGGTTAGTTATTTTTACCTCTAAATCATCTTGTTCTAGCAATACTGCCTGGTTGTTCTCTTAATAATTAGTACTCTAACTTCTATTGTTTAATGATTCTCTCACTTCTCATGCTAATTGGGCCACAGGCTCAGTTTCTCTCTTCTTTTGGGTCAGGGAGTTTGTTGGGCCAGTAGTCTGGGGGTTGGTGGTTGATAGTCACAGATCATACTTCTGCTTGGTTGCCTCAACACTGCTGTAGCTGTATTGCATTCAAAAACAGTCAATTGCTGTCCCAGAGTTAATTTTCTTTCTTCCTGGATTAGGACTGTTACCACTACTGCCCCAAGGCAGTAGTGCTGCCATCCTTAAGTTGTTTAGAAAAGTTTGCAACAGGTGTCTGCCAGGAT
The DNA here is from genome assembly GCF_003984885.1 of Neopelma chrysocephalum. Lineage (NCBI taxonomy): Eukaryota > Metazoa > Chordata > Aves > Passeriformes > Pipridae > Neopelma > Neopelma chrysocephalum. The sequence goes on from NW_020925302.1 coordinate 1,243,824, forward strand.
CCCAACTGTTGAATCAGAACTGCCAATACCAAATGGGACCTTTCATGCACAAAGAGTTCAAAAGGATCTAAGTCCTATAGTCCCAATGCAGGAGGAGTTACTAAAGCAGGAGGAGTTACTAAAGCATTTTTCAATTCTTGAAAGGTTTTCTTGCATTCAGGAGTCCATAAGAGGACTTTTTCCTTTCCATTAATTGTTCTTTTAGAAGGGGGATCAGGAGATTGACAGATAGCCTCTTTTTTTTCCTGGCCCAGACTCCTTTGTCCTTGTGAAATAGTAAATCTGCTAAAGTTCAAACACCCTTTCAGTTACGAGGTAAAGCCTTTCCACATAACAGTTAACCTAGGTAGGCCCAGGCCTGTGCTGTGCTGCACCAATTCTGTAGACCCAGGACAAACTTTAACAGCTCATTGTAACAGAGGAGCTCACAGCCAGCTTAAACTTGGTACTAGTGATTACAACACTTGCATGACCTTGCCTTTATCTGAAAGTGCCACAAGAAGTTCTCACGAGCCCAATTTCTGATACTTCTTTCTGTGTTGTTCACAGAGCCCTTGCAATTTGTGTTCAAGAAAAGCTTCTATTAATGATTTTCTAGTTTCCTAGTTTCTAATTTCAAGGGGTATTGTTTATGTCTTACCGATCTGGATTTGATTTCAAAAAGATCTTTTCCGGTTCTGCATTCCAGGCTCATCCTGGAATTCCAGTGGCCCATACCAGTGGGCTGACAGCGTTGTCCACTTTCTCCAATATTTTTGCTTCAGGTTCAGGATTATGTAACAGAAAGTCTTGGGCCTCCAAGGCCTTTTCTTCAGGAATGTGAACTTGGATTTTTCCTTTTTCATATGTAATTTGTGCACTTAATTTACTGAGGTTATCTGTTCCTAGTAATGGTACAAGACATTCAGGAATAAAAAGAAATTGATGGGCTATCACTCCTTTACCAATTCCAAATTTTGATGGTTGAAAGAAAGGCTGATTTTGCCTTTCACTAGTGTCACCAACTACATTAATTCTCTCCCGAGTAAATTTTCCTTTACGCATATTTAAAACTGAATAGACAGTATCTACTAAAAAACTATTTGCTCATTCCTCAGCATTAATGTGACTGGAAGTTCAGTTGCAGATAACACCTCCAGTCCCCATTATACATCCTCTAATGTTAGGAGCCTTACTGTCTGATCAGGAGCCCTGAGTGGATTCCAGGGGCCAGGAGGTCCTGTTTGTCCCTTTCCCCACAGACTTCCAGTGGCCCTTCTCTGATATAGCACACAAATAGCATACTGAGCTCTGTCACTGGGGTCTGTCTCGACTAATTCCTTCTTGGTGCCCTCCTTTCAGGGCTTTGTTCCACTTATGCTGCTATGAGCCTTTGCTCCCAATCAGTGTACACTTTCCACGCTGCTTTTAACAGCTTACTCAAATTCCTAGAAACAGCTACAAGCATCTGGGTTTTCCCTATCCCACTATTCATCGATTTCCAAGCCCTAAATCCTTTCTACTGTCTTCTTCACCTGCAGTTGCAGCCTTAGCTCCTCTGTCAACTCCTCTCTACCTTCACAGCCCCTCTCGGCCCCTCCAGACTCTCATGGCCACTCCTCTCTGCCCCTCATGACTCTGCTCAGCCCCTCATGGCCCCACTCTGCCCCTCACTGCTTGTCCCCTCACAGCCCCTGTCAGACTCTCTTCTGCCCTGATATGAGGCTAAAACTTTTGTTCTCTGATATGGGCTAAGACTTTGTCTACCACAATTATTTTCTTCTTCTTCCAATTCCATATCCATTCCCTGCCTTTCTTCCCCTTATACACTAATAAATGCATGTTCTCCTCCTCTTTTGGCTGTATTTATTACAACATTTACCTATACTACAGGCAGAACAACATCTTTAGAGTGGTTTCTTATCCTCCTTTTCTTATGCTAACACCATCAGATCTCTAGATGCCTGCATATGTTCCTTTCACAAATCAGGATTATTCTGCATATGGCACTTTGTTTCATTTTCTTTCCCTTCTAAAAAACAGTAGTAGTTGTGAAATAGTATTGTAATTTGCAATCCCATTAACAGGCCACTTTTTGTGATTGTTAAGCTTATACCTTGGCCACCAGTGATTACAATATTCAACAAGTTGTTTTCATGTGGGGGGTCACCCTCCAGCCTTTTCGAGTTCCTTAAAATAGATCCTGAAGTGGAGTTTTTCAGGATCTCTTCTCCCTGGAATTGTGAAGATAGGCCTGTTCCCATGTTTAACACTTAAAAAAAACAAACCAAAAGCTTTTAAAACTTTAAAACCTTTTTAAAACATTTTGCAACTTCTAAAAACCCTTTACAACCCTTTACAACTTTTCCTAAGATTGAGATTACATGTGCGTCCCCGTAAATAAAACACAACATTACTCAAACTGGCAAACCATTAAAAAAACCTCTCATCCTCACACTGTGTGCTTTCTTTTGGTGCAGCTTATGTGTGGGCAAAATATCTTAAAACAAAGGAGCTTAAGTAATGGCGTACTCTTTTTCCCAGAAAGGACAATGTGGTGAACTCACCAGACCAGGGAATAGGAAGATCTTCCTGGAAATACTTTGGTGGGTGCTGAAGTGCTGATGATTCCTCTGGTCTACTGAACCACCACTGCTTTGTCTCATCTGGGCCACTACAAACTGTCACCAAAAACTGAGAAGTAAGCTCTCTAACCAGTTTGTTACATTAGGAAGTCAACATTATTTTATTCAGCACTTAGGTACGTGGGTATTGCTCTGCAAAACATGTCCATCAGTTATCAAACCTTTTAACTATTTGTACATTTTAGCAAACAAAGGACTTAGTGTTTATTGGCTACAAGTTACATATCTCTCTTAATAATTAGTACTCTAACTTCTATTGTTTAATGATTCTCTCACTTCTCATGCTAATTAGTCCACAGACTCAGTTTCTCTCTTCTTTTGGGTCAGGGAGTTTGTTGGGCCAGTAGTCTGGGGGTCAGTGGTTGATAGTCACAGATCCCGCTACAAGAATTACCCACTTGGTGCTGATCTCAGCACAGTTAGTGCCTCCTTATCCTGGAAGTCCTGCCGAATGGCCTGGTGGCCAGTAAATTCTGCCGTTATCAGTGGTACATCCCTTTTCCCAAGCCATGCTAACTTCCTCTCCCAGGTCTGACAGCACTGAAGCAGGTCAAGCCCAAAATTTTAATTTGTTTTTCTAACACATGAACATTACCTAAATCATACCCATCAGCCACTATGTATCAGAGTTTGAATCTCACAACCTTCTCCTGCACTGCTGCATAGGCTCCTTTATGAAGGAGCTTCTCCTGTAACAGGGTCAAGGAACGCAAACTTCAGATGATGACATCTCCTCAGGCTCTCCAATGTAATGAACCTGAATCTGCAGTAATGGGAACCCAGGCATGTAGCAGGTAGCAGGATCTGTGGTGTTCTTATGCCAAAAGATCTGTTCAAGATAGCCACAGCAAGAGCACATCTCCATTTTCCCTCATGTTGCCTGGTATTACCACCAGGTTAGTCAATCATTTATTCTCTTGTTTTTCCACTGCCATCATATTACCTGGCATCTGAGAAGACTTTGATATTCTGTTCACAACTAGTCCTAAACTAGTAGGAAAGGAATATGAGCATTCACTTCAGAAACTCACTATAGGTCTAAATGCTAATGTTGTCACAGAATATATGGCAAAATAAGAAAAATTTTCTGTCTTTGTGTTTATGTAGTGACTTTTGAGAAGAAGAGAATATTTTCTTGGGGTTTTGTTTGTGAAATTAACCTTGAATAATGCAAATTTCTAGAAAAGTCAACAATGTGTTTTTAAATTTAATAACTAGATTTTTTTAATGGCTATTCTCCACACTAAAAGAGGCTGGAAGCTTTCTGTTTCCTATTAAAAGCTAAAATAAGATATACCATTTGTAGGATTTCAAGTTAATTGATGAAGGTACTGTTCAATTGCTATCATGAGGCCCAAAAGCCCATCTCTGTTGAAACTGTTAGCAGCATGGGAGAAAAGTTATTTTTCCAGCTGTCATACTGTAATTTTCTTGTTTAAGTAATCAAAGTTCCAATATTGTTATTCATCCGTTGGTAATGTACTGAAAACATGTTATTTAATGTTTGTTGTTTGCTTTTCATCTCCAGAAAAAGGCTGTTTTGCAATCTCAACAAGGAGGTAGAAGAGACATTGTGAAGGAGAAATTGGACTTCTTTTGTCTGCCCTGGGAGATACCACTTTTTAAATATGCAGACAAAGGAAGAATGTGGATGCTATGAGTTAGCATGTTTAAATTCGTCAGTGTAAATTTATGTGAAAATGTGTGGTACTTAGCATAGTGGATGTCCACTGTTCAATCACAAATATTTTTTATAAAAATAGTAATACTGCTGTTCAGTGGTGTAGAAGGCACTTGGTAAAATAAACAGAAATTCAGAATTTAAATTCTGCTTTAGCACCATTTTTCCCTCTTTGCTTAGAAAGATATAATTATTAATGACTTACTTTTCTTCAAAACTGAATTTTAGAAACTCCTAGTACATCTTTTTGGCAGTGAGATAAAAGTTATAACTATTAGCAAAACAAAATCTACAGATGAACGCTTCGATGTTTTCTGCAAAGCATTCGATAGAATTCTTTTTTGCCTATTATAGTCTCTAAATTGTACTTATACTTTGGAAAAGTGTGTATAAACGGTTCCATTCATGGCTCTATTGTGAAAGTTCAAGATGCATAATTTTAAATAACCAAGAGTGAAATGAGATCCTGTGATTTGAAGGAAAAGGGAGACTATTGCTGAGCAGAGTAGTGATCAGAACCTAGGTCTCATTTAGGATCTGGAATACCCTTCTCCACCCTCTCCTTTTTTTTTTCTTTTTAGAGGTCCTGATTTGTTACGTACATACAATGCCTGTAATCCCCACAACCAAACATGTCAGTCGTGCTCCACCATAATAACGTACTGAGGTTTTAAAAAATCTGGCAATGAGTAGGATCTCATTTAATCAACAAAGAAAACTCTGATAATTGTTTCAAGTGCAGAGCTCTGCTACACTGCAGACTATATGCAAGTCCTCCACATTGTCCAGGTTCAGTGACCTAGAAACAAGAACTCCACTACTAAGAGACGGGCTTGAAATGTCAGGAGTTTCAATGCAGAGAAAGCAAAGGAGTAATGACATAGAGCTTTTCATATGTAGCTTGATGCTTACGTTTTACTTCCTTTAAAGGATCTCCATCAAAAACCTTTTCTTTTTTTTTTTTTAATTCTCTGCAAGGAATCTTCTAGTAAGGAGCATTTTTATAAAACTAAAAGAAGGTATTAGAGTAGAGTAAATATACAGTTTTGAGGTTTCTTAGGTAATGATATACATTTTCATGTTTTCAAGCCCCAGGCTTAGAGCTCGCCTTTATTCCTGGTAAGCATGGGAAGAGAAAGACTATGAAAACTGCTGACTTGCAGTTCTGACGTCTTCATCCTATGTATTTGTATGCTCTAAAAAGAAGGCTGATTCAACTCATGCTGGTGCATGCAAGTTAGCTTTTTTCTAGCTAATATGAGTACTGAAGTTAAATCAGCACAAAGGTTGACATGGCTTAGTACTTGAGTGTTTCGTCAGGGTCAGTATTACAATTCATACTTTGGTTTCAGCGATTATGTGACTACTAATACCTGAGTGTGTAAACTTATATCTTGCTTTCTACTTCTACCTTCTGTCAGGCATTTGACTGTGCTAACAACAAACTCCTAAACTAATTAATGGTGAAGTAACATCACAGTCCTGAGAACCAGTGTCTGTTCATCAGTCACAGCATTGGCCCTATGGCCCTACGTTGCTCCATCTACCACAATCCAGAAGTGAATACTTCTTTCTTGTGAAGAAAATGGATAAATTTCTGAGACTGTAATGAGTGCCACGGCCTTAGGCTGCTCCTTATTCCAAGATATTTTGTCTCACAAAACTTTCTCCATCATGTCAGGGTGATTTTTTGCTTTATCCAAAGAGATGATGACATACAACCAGTGACCTCTGGAAAAGGATACAGTGCAACATATTGTGCATACTCAGCATGTCCGCAAAAGTATTTCTGGACTCAAAGAAAAGAAAGAAAAAGGTAAAGAAAAAAATTGGCTACGTGGCCTGAAGTCTTCTTTAAACTACAGCTGTTCTTACCAGTACCTACACAGTTTTCTTCACACCAACAGAAGTTCTGTTTACTGGAGAAACCATTCCTTGTGATGCCATAGAGGAGTTGTTATCACTCTGAAAACTGTATCACACCCTTATCACATCACCAGTTATATCTATGCAGATCTGTGACAGTCAGTCCAAAGCCTGAATGTTCCACACACCCTGTGCAGGTGAGCCAGGATGACGAAATGGTTTGCACTTCACAGAGCAAACACCAATGAACCAAAGTTCAGGGAAAATATTTGCTTTTTATTGAATTACAGAACAGGAAAGTTTGGAAGGGACCTTTGGAGGTCATCTAATCCATTCTTCCCACTCAAGCATGGTGAGCCAAAGCAGGTCGCTTAGCTCCAGATCTAGTCAGGATTTGATTATCTCCAAGGATGGACACTCTTTGAACAACATGTTTCACTGTTCAAATGCACTAGGGTTTTTTCCTATGTTTAAACAGCATATATATGTCAATGGGTGCCCACTGCCTCTGTTTCTGTCTAAGAGCACCACTGAAAAGGGTCTGGCTCTGTCTTCTTGTCACTCTCCCTTTGGATATTTACGCTGATAAGACACTCTGTCTTCTCTTCTACAGGCTGAATAGTCCCAGCTCTCTCAGGCTTTCTTTATAGGAGAGTTGCTTCAGTCCTTTAATCATTTTTGTGGCCCTTGACTAAACTCCCTTCAGTATGTCCATCTCTCTAGTACTGGGGAGACCAGAACTGGACCCAGCAGTCCAGGTGTGGCATCACCAGTGCTGAGTAGAGGAGCAGGATCACCTCCCTCCAGCTGTGGCAACACTACTCCTGATTCAGCCCAGGTTGCCATTAGCCGTTGTTGCTGTACTGGTACATTGCTGGCTCCACAAACCTGCTTTCCAGCTGGTTGAGCCCCAGGCTGTGCTGGTGCCTGGGGCTATTCTTCCCCAGGTGCAGGTCTTGACACTTCCCTTTCCTGAAATTCATAATTTCCCTGTCAGATCATTTCTTCAGTTTGTTGAGGTCTCTCTGGACCAGAGCACAGTCAGCTGGTATCTCAACGTCTCCTCCCACTTGTGTATTGTCTACAAATTTGTTAAGGGTGCACTTGATCCCATCATCTAGACCATTAATGAAGTTGTTAAACTGTATTGATCACTGTATTTACCCAGTTCGACTTTGAACCATCCCTTTCCTCCTTCCTTGGAAACTCCAGTTTTCTACTTCCAAGTTGTGGACTCCACGATTTCAGATGCATAATTGGCAACATTTTTTTCCATAGACAAGGTTTTTTGAAAGATTTTAGTCCAGGATTCAGAAGAAGTCTTTCTATCATGTTTGGGTTTGCAAGCTACTGGTAGTTTTGGAAATGCTGAATGTTTTTTATCATATTTTATAGCATTATCCATAAAGGCCTTTCTCCCTAAAATTTTCAAATATCATGTGCAAGATGATAGCTATGTCTATTTAGCATTTCTGTTTCACCTTTTCTGAAGAATGCTTTTGACACTTCCCTGCTTTTTGTCTTTTTATTGTCATTTTGTTGCATTTCAAGGTATGTGTGTAGATCACTGCTACCTAAAAACTGATAAAGAGCAATGTATTTTACCTTGCATTACACATGAGACACAATTCAGATTACTTAAGCAAAGGATCTTTATATCAAATGGGGAAAGTCTATGCCTGAGGGCATATAAAACACCCATGTTAGTAAAAAATAAATACCTGGGAGTACCTGATGGTACTCTGTACATCTGTGTATATGATGTTTGTGAACATATTCTGATTAATTTGGGGGTGTTGATTCCATATTACATGGAAATGGTATATGAATGGAGATGAATTTCTAACCTTTGAGAAAAAATACTCTGAATTTGTCCTGGTAAGAAGGAATACTGAAGAAAACATTGAATTGAAGTATCCAGCTAACAGAAGTTTTTCAGGCTCCATTTCAGTGGCAATCTGCTTCAGCATAAATTATTTACAGCAACTTATTAGGAGACATAGGTAACAGGTGAAAAGCTAAGCAGCTCAGGTGAAAAGAGAAGTTACTTTTAGCTAGAAGCATAGAAAATAACTAGATGCTTAAAGAATCAGTGAGTCATGTACAGTGCCTATTTCTTGGACCCGTGATAGGCTCTACTTGTTGCTACGATGCATATGGGATCCATGTAATGCTTGCATAGCAGACTTTCTTCCGTCACAGAAACTGCCGTGGATGTCTGCAAGGTATATGAGATGTAGTGATGATCTGGATTGCATGTTCTTTTCAGGGTAATGCAATCGATACGCTCAGAACTTGGGTAGGCAAAACAGCTAAGGTCATTAGGCTACTTTCATCTGGAGCAATTTCAAAGATTGCATATTTTAATCTCTTTATTCAAGTACAACCAATGATGTGTCTAGATTTTGATGAGTTTTAATATCCCCTTCTTGGAGTATATGTATACTGTATTTGTATGTATATACATATTATTTGTGTCATGTATAATATAGTATATAAATGCCTCTTTCTTATGATGTATCAACCTCTAGCAGAGTATTTAAGCAGATTTCTGCCTGACCAGGTTGCTTAGTATCAAAGAAGAAGTTTTTTTAAATATCAAGCTGCAGAAGAACCATACGTGTCAGTACATATTTATGGTATTTCATGTGGGCACATTTCATAATGTGTCTCCCATGATATGGGACTTTCCAATGCCTGATGTATCTCTGTGAAAAATTTCCTGCTGCCAGTGGGATTCCTGTGTAGACTAAGCTTTTGCTTTGTTATGGTCTGTTGAAATAGTGAATGAAAAAGGGTATATTAGTAATGTTTATGTGTGCCCAGGGCATAAACATCAAAGATATACATGTATCATACTGGAAGTGCCTGAAAACTGACTGTAACCCCAAGCCTTTGTCTAATTTAAGATTTTTTATAGCATAAGAGAGCTGAGCTAATAGGAATCCAAGGCCGAAGAACAAGATAAATGAGGTCCAGTTAGAAATAAACTGTGTGGATGGATGTGATGTGTGTTTGTTAAGGGGGTAAATGCCTATAACAATAAAAAACTCAGATATACAGGCAAGAAGAAAGCAAAGTGCAATCAAAAGAATTCAAGAAAGACAGATATATCCAAGAGGTTTTGGGAGACAGATTTGTGGCTCAAAACAGGCTGTGGCTGTTAATAAAGAAATCAGATTGCAAGATAACATTTTTATGATACAGCATCACTGGAAATAGATGAACATTGACTTCTAATACTCATTTTGGTCTGTCAGTGCAAACTTGTGTTCCTACTCTCCACCTTTGCTTGTCTTTCTATTCGCTGTCTAGAGTAGTCTGAGCTCTGAGTCCTTGTATTTCTGTGTGAAGTGCCTGCAACAACTAGATTCTCATTTCAGAGTGGTCCTATGAATTAATGCAATCTAAATTATTAATAATTCAATTAATATTGCATAACTAAATTTATACACTTTAGACACTATGCTTTCTGCTTTCAAGAAATAGTATCCCCAGATTACTGAGGAATAAGTGGAAGCAGAGACACAAGCTGGTTTGCTCAGTGTAGAATACAAAATCCACCAGAGAAACTGTTTCCCAGCACTAGTGTGTGAGAGGCAAGAGGCACAGATACGCTTTTCAGAAGATACTGCTTCTTGTATGTTCCTTCCTTGACAAGACTGCTTTAATTTTGATACAGTCTAAAGAACTAGTAAGTTTCTACTTTTTCTACTCTCCAAATAATGGAAATAATATCTGTAAAACAAATGTCTCAGAATCATCGGCTATTTTCCACTTTCACTACTATATTGCAGATTATAATAATGACTAGAGTATCATGTATTTTAAAGAATATACATTTGATAAGAAAAAGTTTGCAGTGTTTTTTTTAACCATCTGAGAAAATTGATATTATGAGGTACAGGAAAAATAAAACAACTCTAATGAGGTTTTTTCTTCCAGAATCTCTCATATTTTGAGTGTCAGTTTCAGGGGTTAAGGAAAAATATTGTAGATTATATAAGGTGTTATTATTAAGCACTGTATTTTTATCACCCCGAATTCCAAATGCTATTTGTAAACTGTTATATCTCTTTGCTTCTTATCATTGTAGAGGCCAAATAAAAAAGGACTGAATAGTTACAAGCTACTAGATGCTTTCTTGAATTATTATTTATGATGCATGTATGTTTTCCTGTCATCTATTGATGAGTATATAAATGGGATCTGCAAAAGGAAAGTGCAAAGGAAGAAAGGTGAAGCATTCTCAGCTTAATAAGCACACTGGCAGAGAAGGAGAGAAAGAATAAGAGTCAAGTATACATATTCTCATATACAGTTTTCAGTGCTTTTTTTTTTTAATAATGTCTTATATTGAATAGGTAACAAAAGCAATACTACTGGCTTCAGAATTCTATTCCGAATGCTCTTAATTATTGCGGCATGAACTACTCCTGATTTTCAACTAAAAAAGCAGGAAATTAGTGTCAATGATACACTACTGTTGGAAAACTTCCTGTGAAGACAAAATCTGGATGCAGATGGTAAAATTGTCACAAGAAAATTCTTCCAGGAAGTCACTGGACTTTTTTTGGGGGGGAGGTGGAGAAGGGTTTAATATATCTTGTAAAGAAGTCTTGAGTATTGTTTCAATAACATCAGTTCTAGGAATTGTATCTCTTTCCTAAAAGAATTCCTAAGGCAAAGCTTTCAAAGCTTTTCAAAGGCAGTCCTCTAAACCACTGTCATCATCTTATGTCAGATAGGTCCTCCAGATATATTTTGATAACTTCTGGAAATTAACTGATGTTGGAGAAAGAGCTTACAGTAATTGATACTTATTGTTTGTAAAAAGGGACATTTATATTGTAGTTCTTGCTATGTGTGTCTTTATCTTAGAATAAAAAGTAGGTCATGGTAAAGAGAAAAAATCTAAACCTTAACCATAGAAATGTATGTGGAGTGGGACTAAAAATGTACATTTGTCTCTGTTGCTGTGGCCATTAAATCCTAACTTTCAAGTTAGGAATTAGAGTCTGTGGCAATAAGATGCTGAACTTAGAGGAGACTCAAACTTCTAACTATTTCAGTAGTCTGGACTGCTGGAATTGCAAGGATTTTTGGCTTTGCTAAGAATGAGCAAAAGTGTCATGAGTGGTTTCTAGTAGTTAAGAAATTAATTTTGCAGTTAAAGTATGCAGAGTGTTTTATATCCTTTGGGTCAAGAACCTACTACAAAGAAGAATCTGATAATAAAGACACGTCCTTTAGTCAGTCTAAAGAGTGGACCAAACCTTTTCCTGTTGAGACTCCTGACTGTAGGTGGAACTTCTGAGTGCAGCTCTGGCAGACCCAGTATCAACCAAGTCTGGAGCTAAGGACAAGATGGTCCCTGCCTGGGGGAAGCAAGTAAATAGTCATAGAGACCAGCTGCTTTGAGGTATCAGTCCAAGTAGGATGGGGAGTTCCTGCTGAGCCAGGATAATTTAGTTTCCAAGTTAGGACACTGTAGCAGTGGGACAAGAGCTACCCGTGGGTTGTTTTAATCACCTGTTTTTGCCGAATGACACTAACTTACCTCAAGCACAGTAGGATAGCAGCCTAATTATATTAAGACTATGAACAGACTGGTACTGAGGAGCCTACTCTGAATTTTGAGTGATAGATGTCATCTAATAATCAGAGTATGCTAGTAATTCGACAAAACGTTATACAGATGGTGATGCCACAATTTGTATTTACTAAATACCTTTTAGTTAAAAGTCTAAAAAAAAGTAAATATAAAAGATAAAGTAACTTTAAAGTTACAGTATCTTATCACAGTCTTATTTCTTCAAGTAATGTGTTCTATAAGATACTCTCCAATCCAACATGGCTCTACAAGTCTCTCTCCTTTTTACGCAGGATAAGCGCTTCATGATGTAGTGTGTTTGCTGGGTTGCATCAAACCCAATAACTATTTTTGTGCATATCTCTCAAGAGATCAAGGACTATAAGTCCATGGAAATTCTGCTTAAAACACAAGCAACAGTTGCCTTTGGAATTTGAAGGGTTTTTTTTGCAATTGATCATCTTTGTTAACACAGTACTCATCTCCAGCAGTGTAATAGAAACCTTCACACTTATGGCACTGCCCTGTGCCTAAACGTGTGTCTGCCTCCCCAGCCATGTTTAGTAGATATGAAGATGCCTCTGCACCATCATAGAAAGGCTGGAGAAAAAAAATCAGCAGGAGTGGATTGTCCACATCAGAAAGCATCACTATTTGTTCTCCTAATAAAACATCAACTCTGTAATGCCAGAACTGTGCCTAATGTGTTCATGTAGTAGGAGAGTATGTTGTAATCCACAAAGTAGAGCAGCAGAACTATGATAATCCATAGTGATTGTTGTTCATCTAAAGGTTATTTAATTTTTACTTAATCTCTCCCCTGTGCTCACCTTCATTTTAGTCAGTAAACCTAACTATAACAATGCTTAAAATCCCAGATTTGTTTGGAGATTTTTTTATTTTTCACTCTATTCAGTTGATTAGGTTGAACACTAGATTTTTTTCTGAAGAGGATTAATCTAGCTGAACCCCTACAACTCTACCCGAAACACCATTCCTAGTGAAAGCTGGCAGAAAAACTGCATCACAGTAATTTTCCCGTGGAAATACACTCTTCGGTTTCTCTCTGTACAATCAAATAACTGCAATTATATCTGAGTAGTCAAATAACTGCAGATTGAAAGGGTTACCTTGCCAGCAAAAGCAGGGCAAACCTATGTTTGTCAGACTATAACCTGGTAGCAATTAAAGGCAAAATGGGATGCATAAGGAGTATTACATGATTTCGTCAAATAATCTGACTACCAACATAGTTTTCAGCTCTTCCGCTTCCCAAGTGAACAAAGAGACTCAAACTGTGTATCAGGGAAAATAGTCAGAGCATCTAGTTTTATTAAAATGCAGACAAATTATCAGAAATAGAAAAGGGTGAATATGAATATCCAGTAAGTATCTATTTTGCAATTCTCCATATTTGGGTTGTACACTGTAATGGAACAGACAGCACATTATATGATTTATCTTAAGTTTCATAGAACCCGATAAAGAAAGAGACACAACAAATGTTATGTAAAACTTGTGGAAAAAGTCAGCTCAATAGTACTAAACATAAATTTTCTTAAAGGGTACTTTTAAATATGTCATTTCTCTGCTTAAAGATAAGCTGGAAAATAGTTTTCAAAATATCTGAAATTTTGGTCATGAAGAGCACAGATATATTCTTCAGAAAATTATTTATCTGATTTAGAAATGCCCTCACTTAAAGAGACTGTTCTCTTATGCAGGAGAACTAGATTGACCTAGTAAGAGTATTTAAAAATTGTTTATACATCTTGGCCTCTGACTGATACGTTGAGCACAACGTATCAAGTCTCTTGAGCTATGGATTTTAAATTTATTTGACATATGATTCTCTTACATACGTTTCTCAGAATGTAAAAAGAAACAACCAGACCACAAGCTGCATTCAGTCCTTTAGATTTTGGTGGGCAAAACAGACCACTGGTTTGCTGTTTATTTTCATGTGTGCAGAGTTAAAACACATGAGCTTGCAGTTTTTCCCTTAAGAGCAAGAATAAATTCTGTCAAGTCAAAAACTATTCTCGAAGACAGTTTCTTGAGTTTTTGATTTGGCAGAAAGTTTGATACATACTCATTCAATAGTCATGTCTTCATTAATCTAAGTCTCAAAATAGCATGAATTTTGTATAAATTCTTTTCCAAATAAAAATGTTTTCCTGAATTACTCAGTTCGCCAAAGTGATTAAGCAATACTATAAATACTATCTCTGATTTTATAAATTCTTTCAGATATTAAAATGCACTAACTAGTTTTAACAGGTGACAAATGCATCATTTGAAAGGAGAGAAAAAAATCTTTTCCCTAGACAGAACAATAATTTATGACCATACGAAAATTATTATTTATGCTAATCAATAAAACTGTAGTGAAGCATGTAAGACACATAATAATATTGAAATACATGGGTGTTCAGCTCTGATTTATCCCAGTGTGACACAGCTAAGCTATCACAAAACCCCTGGGTTGGAATCTCCTTACTGGGACAAGTGTTCACCTTCAGTGAAAATTCAGAGGACACGTGGAGGGGGGCTTCCAACTAATCTCCAGTATTATTTGGTGTACATAATACACTATGTACTGGACAAAATTGACACGTACATTTTATTAGAATCATAGTTACTGTTATTGGACTAGAGCAAAATTCAGTTAATACTCTCGCTTTTGACTGCACAGAGCTTTCTGAAGTATGCGCCAGAGACGATTAAAGAATGGTTCCAACAGTTGTTTCTGAGGCTTTGAAAATATCTATGGAAAATAAGCTGTTCCGTTTTTCTTTACTGCCATAATGTATTAGAAGTGACACTACTAAAAATGGATTCATCTTTCTGGTCCAGTAGATCAATTGAGACATTCACATTTTGCAACCCATGGTTGCACAATTGTTGGCATCACTTCTCCCCTTACAGTTGCTTTGCAGAAAGCCATAAAATATTATGTGAAGCCTTTTAATGTCTGTGTTTCATGTAGAAGAACCCTGTGAAGATATTGAGAATTTATGAGAAGGATAAGCTATGTATTTAAGACATACAAAAAGAAGAAACTTTCACATACTCCTTTGTGTAACCAAGTAAAAAAGGAAATTGAAGTTGGTGGAAAAAAAATAAATAGCAGTAAAAATAAAATCGCTGATTCCAGTGGCCTTGATTTTAATTTGACTTAATAATTGTTACTTAGATGTCTAAAATTGGTCTTCTGGAATGACTTTATTTATATTTTGCAGGTTAAGACCTGTTCCTTTTATTACCTATAGTTTTAAAGACATTTTTTAATTAAAAAAAAAAAGAGATTCCTGATTCTGTAAGATGCTTAAGCATCTCAAATAGCCCCTTGTTCAGATTTTGCATGTTTCCTTTTAATGATCAAGTTTTAGTAATTAAAAAAAAAAAAGTCAGTCATCCTATATCTGCATGCAGTAGTAAAACTACGTTTGCAAGGCTGACCAATTCAGTACTTCCTAGGCTAGTTATACATCTGTTTGATCAATACCTATCTTTCATAATGGAATTACGTTTTCTAGAAGTGCACTCCATGGTCTCCACTACTTATTGTATTTTAAAGGTTTTAAAATGAAAATCTAATTGTCTTCATCAAATCTTTCAGTTGCTGGCTTATTTTTTCACATTTCCTCTTAATTTTATTTCAATTCTAACACATTTTTCATGTCTCACAATAACTTCATTTATTCCAGAGTTTATTTTAAATAATCCTGTGATATAGGGAGAGGAAGATTAATGTGAAAGATAAAAGAGCTTACAACATGTCTCCACTATTTTCTAATTTATTTACTTTAAGATGGAGGTTCTTGTTCACATGCTTAGCAATTACATTAGTTATTTTGTCAGTGGTGGACTGTATCTCAGATCTCTATTGAAGCTAGAAAAGCAACAAACATGAGTTTTTGCACATATGACAATTTATTTCACAAGCCTGAAGCTAGTACTGCATACATTAAACATCCTGCTGACAATGGATTTGAAGCAAAATTGCTAATATTATTTCTCAGCTTAAATTCTAACCTGTTTCTTTTTTTTTCTCAAAAGGCCAGAGCTCCCACTTGTAATAAGACTATATGTTTCATGGTGAAACAGTTTCAATTTTCTGAGCAGTATGAAAAGAGAGACACAAATTTTTTTCAATGTGTGAGCTTATTAAAAAATTGGCAGGCTGGTATTATACAAGCCACAGTGAGGCCATGAGGCACTTCTGATAAATTGCAGATTAGTAATTTCAATATATTTATGAAATTCTTCTATACATAACTCTGTAAAGGCACCATTAAAATCGACTTTTTCTGCAAGAGATGACTTTGTTATAGTTTCAGATCCAATCTTTAAGCAGCAGATTGTGCTAATTACATTAGTGTCAGTTTTTTCAGAAAATTATTTGCAGTACCGTTCATTTGTAGCAAAACAAATTGATGTGTCCTTTGGCTTATTTGTTAAATTATTGTATGGTGGAGGAGACTGGCGGAGGGAAATAAAGGGAAGTAGGAAGGACTTGGTGTCTATTGAAGTCTTGTGTGCTATTGAATTAATCTTAACGCACAGTGTAAGACACTTTAAACCATTTATCTAAATTTACATAGCTGAGCAGAAATATCAGATAGAGACTAAGTGTAGTGATTTCACCAAATTTGCTAGGTAGAGTGTATGAGGTCAGATTATATTACTTTTTTTTCACAAAAACATCACATATCTTTGTTTTCCAACATGTGAGATAACCTCCTTCAGGTTAGCTCCTGTGACCAGCAGGGCACAAGAGCACAAGGGTCTGCCATGCACCTACATGTCATGAAATCAAGTAATGAGAAACAGGATAGAAACCAACGTGTACTACTGGAAAAAACTGTCTTCTCTAGTAGAATTAGCTATATCAGCTGCAGAATATCTACTACAACATACTGATTTTCCTCAGATTTTCTATGTCAAGTCTGTGGCTTTCTAAAGCACCACCATAAAAGGACAGCTTTGGACAATTTCTTTTTTGACTTTTTTTGTTTCTGTTGTTGTTGGCTGCTCTTTATATGCTGCTTTTAAAATGTTAAGGGAAGGAAACCTAATTTGAAGAATTCTTATGTGATTTCCAGCAAACCCCTCAACAGCTGATTTAGAATGTGTTGGTTGTAGGAGTAACATAGACATATAATAGGGTGAACTAAAATTTCTGAGTTAAGCAATCCCAAGTATTTTGCCACTTGAAATATTGAACCAGATTCAATAGAGAGTTTGCATTTATTTTTCATCACTCTATGCCAACAAACTTGATTTCTGTTCCAAAAATAGTTACAGACACATGTTGTTGAAGTTGTCTTCTTGCAGAATTAACCACTATTTCCTTCAGATCTTTCTGACAATGTGTTGAAAGTGAGCTAATGTGTTTATTGCACATCCTGGAAGTGAGAACCCAGCAATTATGAAACACAGGGACAGCCTTGAAACATAAGAAAAATATTTTTACCATTAAATAACTAACAGAGGTTTAAAAACAACCTTCAGTTGTCTCCCTTGACACAAATACAAAAGAACATTAATTTCTGGCTGAGGTCAGAATAAATGCATACAACTTCTTTTTTTTTTTTCCCCCAAGCAGATTACCTGAAAGGCCTTGCACAAAGGCTGCATAAATCATTCACGTAACCCAGGCTTGAAAAATTTAATACAGCAGGAAGAACATTGTACATTTGGTCACAAAGAAAATTAATTTTGCAAGATATTAAGCCTGTCTGGGCGCATTGTTTTGTCTTCTGTATTTTGGATCAAATTCACCTTTGATGCAAGCACACAAATCTCACTTCAGTCAAGACAGACTGAAGCTGAATTTGACTCATTGTGTTTAGATTCAGATGCCAATCATTTATATACTTAATCACAAGAGAAAATCTGTGATTGAAGGCTGGGGATAACTTTTCAGTCTTTTGATTGATACTAATTGCAAAGCAGTATTTGTTTTGAAAACTAGAGTTAGTAGTAACCAACCTCTACATATTTGCTAATGATCTAAGGCTCTTTAAAGTTTTCATATGGAGCTTAGATTCAAATCATTATATGAAACATTTTTAACATGCAATGAAATGGATAACTAGTACAACAGAAGAAATATTTGCTGAATAACACAGCTGAAGCTATGACCTGAAGCTGTCATGGCTAATTACTAAATATGAACTTAATATTTTTAAAAAACCTGAAGTATGTCAGATCTCAAGAAATGGTAGAATCTTGCCTGCCTGTGCACTGAAATCTATGACAGTTAGTGTTTTGGAAATAAAAAGTTGAATCATCTATGGTTAAATACGCATGCATTAAATATGTAAAACTCTCAAAATTCCATTGTGTTCACAAGCATACTGTGTATTGCCATATAGGTAATGCTCTGTCAATGATTTGCTACTAGGAAAGTCCTTCTCAGGCTTTTAACTAAACATTTGCGGCTGAGAGTGAGTTAGTGATAGATTTTTCTATTTTTGGAGATGCTACATGTCTTGAAGGACTTATACTAAATATACTCACCTCAGCACCATCCATTCCACTTGTACCTGTACTGTTGCATTTCACAGTCCTTCAAAATGACAAACCATAGATATTTCCTTAAAATAGTACTTCTCAAGCTGTAGGTTATAGTCACTGGAGACTTCAGTGAAGGTCATGTTGGTTTAAGTCCTAAAAAACGTCCTCCTAGATATGAAGTCAGTTCTTTTTTATGTTAACTTATTGCTAACAGTAGTTGAGCACCTTCAAAGAAAATAATAAAACTATACCTGATTGGCTGCAAATACCTGAGATAGATACAGAATGAACTTTTAATTTCTGGCAGCAGCTCATCTCTGTAGTGTAGAGTTGTCTAACAACAACTGCACAGAGTAATCACAGATTAAATATAAAATTTAATCACAGATTCTCAGCCCATTGAAGTGGATAACAAGATTAGTCTTCCCGATGACACAAACAATTAATTATACTAAACAGCAACAGAAATGTGCCCTCTGAATATTGACAAAATATTTTGGGGTGAAACAACGTACTTTGTATTAACAAGTCCAGCTAGTCAAAATTTTTTAACTTAAATCAGATTAAAGATTCTTCAATTTTGATAATGTTTGGTGAGGGGAGTGTTCTATATTTTTAATAGAAATTTGTGACGTTTTTTCCCCACAAAAAAAATAAATCTTTAAGTATCCAAATACTAATAAAATCCCACTCAGTTTTAGCAAAGCTAAATATGTATGAGTAGAGACATTCTTTTTCAAATCTGTGATATTTGTTTTTTTCATGGTTTGCTTTTTTGCATTCATTTCATTAAAGGGAATTAAATAGACTATGCTTAATTTTAAGGCTCGGATATCCTGGTATTTGAGCCTTACACAGAACATTGCTAGATTTATATCTCCACAGAGAAGGGTTAAGTTTCAAACCTAACTCTTTAAAAATCTGCAGGTTACTGGATTTAAGTACAGTGTAACTACAGATAAAACTTAGAAGTGATAAATGTTAAATTAATGAGAGCAGAGCAGACTTATTATGGAGGGAGGATATGTTCATATAGTCTTTTCTTACCTGTGAAAAGGTTCAGATTAAACAAAACTCCATCACACTACTGGGTAAATTTTTCTTTCTCCATTGTTGCAGTAAGAGGGAAGTTGAACTTATGGGTAATAGTAAGAGAGAAATCTGCATAAAGCTTGCTTTGAAGTATACCACGGGGGACACAACTTCCTTTTAGAAGATTCATAGCGGGTCTTATTTTTCTATGAATCTGACTCAGAGAAAATGCTTTAGAAAAAGTAAATTAACTTCCAAATTACCACTCAGAAGTCTTCTTTGACTCAGTTTGGAAAGCTCATAACAGTGGTAAGAGGTAGTCAGAATTAGGCAGCTTTCTGGTTGCAGCTGAGAAAGGAATAAGGCATTTAGGAAAGAGAATAATTTCTAAACACAGCTGTTAAAAGAGAAGGTGAAAGTGGTTTTATAGTTGTGGTATTCACTGTCTTCTGCAGCACACAATTATTCCCTCTGAAAAAGCAGCTATGGAGTGCACGGGAACTGGTAACCCAGGTTTTCCTGAATCTTTTTAAAAAGAAAATATACAATTTGTTTGTTTTGCTTTCCATAGATGAGCTCCACCCCACCTTAGCAGAAAGGTATTCTGGGGAATGTTCTGCTTTTGTGCTTTGAACTAGGAGATTTTTACCCTGGATGATCCCTCTGGCACATTTGCTGATTTGTCCGTTTTTCAGGTATTGGAAACTGTTATATGATAAACAGAACCAGTCCTTTCCCAAGTTGTAGTTACAGGGGAAGTCTGCTTAATTATGGTCTCCCAAAATGCTTGCTTTGGTGTCTTCAACTGTGTTAGCTGAAATGTCAATATGTGTTTAGTGGCAAAACCTTCAAGATATCATCAAAAACTAAACTGAGAATAAATTGTTCTCATTGCAAATGTATGATACAAAATAACAAGTCTGTTGGGCTTATATCTTAGTAAAATATCCTCTTTTCTTCTTTGTTTCTCTGTTCTTTCCCACAACATTTGAATGGCTTTTACATTTGAAGTCCAGGACACTAATGAGGAAACTGTACGGGAAATGGAGTAATAACAATCTGAATGAAATATTCAGAAACTTAAGATGTATTGTGATAATTTTCAACTCCTGTGACATCTTTGCAATTTTTATTCTATGCTGTTAACTCTTGTGATTTTTGTTCCCTATAAAAAATAGTTTTCACATCTTTTAGCTACCTAGGTGTCTACATATGAATGTAATATAGCAAGTCAGGTGACCTAGATCCTGTTAGCGTTGGCATACAGAATAAGGCAATAGTATCATTCTTCTGTAAGTTGAGAGAGAGACATTTAAAGCAAAAAGCAGCTCTGCTCTGAGCTTGTAGCTTCCAAGTTTTAAACTTACTAAGTGGCCCTAAAGCTTTTAGAGGTATCTTAATTTTTTATTTTGTATGATATAAATGAAAGAAATGCAAGTTATATTAAAGAATCCAGCTATCTGTGCCGAAAAGGAAGTCTAAACCAAAGAATACTCTGAACTACTTTTCCGAAGCATCATAGTTGCTATTTTACATACTCTTCATTTGGACAAACAAACTGTCTGGCAGTATTCAGACTCTTAAAAATTGCAATTTAGCGAAAAGAGACACATAAAATTCCAGTCTTGATTAAGTGACTTCACAAGAGGATAACCCAGAGATGAGCATTTTTCATAAACAGAGCTTGTGCTTCTCTGGCTTACAGTGTGATTTTCACAGTGCAAGTTTCTGATTCTTCCTTATCTTGAGCATTTTGCAGGCATGGACAACTGTAAAATACTGACACTTGGGACAATCGATGGGGAACTCTAGTGAAGGATCTAGTTTCAGAGGTTGATCTGAAATGTTTACTTCGAAACATAATCCTCTCAACCAGCTCCCAATGTCTCCAAGAGCTGCAAGAGTACAGAAAACCTAGCGCAGTTATCTGGTTACTCTTTACTACCACTGTTGGTTTGAGGTTGCTGATCTGATGTGCCTATTCTAATGCAAAAATCTGTGCCCTTGGAGCTGCAGCCTTTCCAAGCTGTCAATGAGTTCTTGTGTTTTCTCTTTGCCTAATTAAGAAGTGCCAAAACCACTTCAAATCCTCAGAGATGGAGTGTTTGTATTTGGGTTTTTTTTGAAAAGGTGTAAAGTTACTGAGGAGACATAAAAGTTGTGCTACAGTGCAGTCCTTGGGGTTGGTGAGAAATTAGGCTTCCCTCTGCAGCATTAACCCCTCTGGCTTGACCTGTCACTCCTGTCTGCAGACTTTTCAAGCACATGTGGGGCTGATTTGAGCCTCATTCATGATGTGAATCCGTGATTTTCAGCAGATTGCATAAGATTAACTCATTTTTAGTTGTCATATGTCCTGTTGCAGATCCTCTTCTGAGGATGAAGTAACAGAAAGATTAATGCTGTTAATACCACTTTAATACACATGAGTGTTGCCTGGCAAGGCCGGAGGGAATGACATTAGAAAGCACTAAATTCAATAAATGAAGTCTGATATATAATAGTGTTTCCAGCACTGACATAAAAGCAGACAAGTTCAGGGCCTACTTCATCTCTCTGCATTTTACTGATACTATACCACTTATTTCTGTGGCCTTGCCTGTCAGAAACTAAAAGTAAAGTTTGGCCAAATGCAATCCTCATGTAATGTTTTTTAAAGGATTAAACTAAAATTTGGATATTCCTGAGTTTCCCTCTGAAATTCACTTAAGTAATCTCTACTACAGCGTTTCTTTCCTCTCTTGCATCTGGCTAAAAATAGTGCAAAATGTCAATAATTTCTAGTAAAACTTTTTTATTACTATTTTTTGTTTATACTTGGTGTGAAGTTTATTTAGGAAATTTAGTCTAAACTGTTCTTAGAGTATGAACTTCTAAGCTGCTAAGTTTATTTATTTGGAAGTATTTTGGATATGGTAAACATAGTGGAGTTTGACAAGAGCAATAGTAACAAATTAAGTGAGATTAGTAATTAACAGCTTTCACAGTAGCCAGACCAGCACTGTACTGCAGCCAGTATGGTTGTGCAAACTATATCCGTGGTATGCAGCCACCACAGCAATCTTGTTCCACTCTGCTTTGCAAATCTAGCTAGAGCTCTATGTTTAAAGAGCAATCAGAAGTATCACAGTATGACTTTGAACTGAGGCTTTCCTCACTGCCCCTTTGAGTCCAGGATGAATTCTGCTTGGCAAAAACAGGTGTTTTTCTGTTATCACAACTTTCATAGAAGCAGAGGTATTTTTCCGTGTGTTTTAGATACGGTTGCTTTGGGTGAGTTATTTTCTTTTATTTAGTCCTCTTTTCCAAGTCTTACTAAGAATTAGTTTTTTTCTTAAAGCAAGAATTTCCAGTATAGAGACAGTGTAGTAAAATTCACATGGACTCTTTCTTTTAGTTGAATTTTAAGTTATTATTCCTTGAGAAGTTAATAGGGAAAAATAATGAGGCAGACATCTTCATTTAGAGCTATAAGATTTTCTAAATAATCTTTTAAAAAATTGGTCTTCAGTGAGTCAGTAAGATTCCTTAATGAGTTACTGACTGGAGTGGGTACATTATTCTATAAATTTTTATAATCTCTCTTAATATTGCTGTTCAACGGAGAATAATATTGTCACATAAAAAAACTATTTACAGAAACCCTTAAGGAAACAATTAAACTTAAAATAAAAATGTTCCAGCACATATTTTTATTATGTTTTTTCCTTTTGTGATCAGAGAAAAGAGTGCCAGATTTTAGTCATACATTTGAAAAGACAGTCTTAATGGTGGCCTTAATTTATTCTTTTTAGAAATTAAACCATCTAAGAGAGAGTTATTAGGATTGACATAGCTTCTAAGTTTGCTGAACCAGGGGCATCTCTGTAAGTTAGAAAACTGTCAGTTTAAAATACGTAAGCTAAAAGCCCTCTAATTTTGTTACTCTAAGTAGCCCAATGGAAAAAGTATTTATTTCAGTGTTATTTTCTTGTGTGAGAGAGCAACAAATTAAAACAACTAATTCACTTCACTGAACAATATTTAGCAGAACTCAGAGGCTTCAATTAACCACTGTTTAATAAAGGTACTAATCTGTATTAAATGAAAGCCTTCAAGGGCTCACTTTGAAACAATGCATAAGTAATAATCAGCAAGTCCTGATACAGGGGCCTGCTGGGGCAGATAGCTGGAATGTGCTGTGTAATCAAATTCCAAGAGATTTAAACTCCCTCCCCCCGAAAAAAAATTTTAAAAAAAAAGGAGAAATTGCTCAAACCTCTTTTATGTAAAGGATGTTTGGGTTGTTTTCTTCCTAATTCTAATATCCAGCATATTAAAAAAAATAATTACATTAAAGTCCTTATTTCAAAGTCAAGTCAAAACAAGAAAGTAATTTAAAACTGCTTACATGCCATCCTTGTGAATGACCTCCATCACACCATTTTGCAAATAGTAAGACTTGCTTCTCAAGTTCCATCTCTGTACTATGAGAAGTCATTAAACTCAGAAGCTCTAATTAATCACAATTTTCATGCTTAATTCCTTCCAGAATCCTTTGGAACATTGCAAGCTGAACTCAACATACAGCACTGGAGAGCAGCAGTGATTTTTATCCTCAGTCACATGTACATTTGTGTGTATGTAGAATCGAATAGCCTTGTAGAGTTCAAGAATATTACTATAAGCACTGCATTGTCTTTTAACAGACAATGTTTGATTTGTATTAATTTAATGAAAGGCCCATGCCACCATGCTTTCCAAAGTATTTTCAGCTCAAAGAATAAGGCTCTTCAGATATGCTTGTGTTCTGATCTGATTTCTGACATTTCAAATCTTAGAGCAAGTCTCACAGAAGGTAAAAGTGAAAAAAAAAATCACAACAAAACAACCCCCCCAAAAAAACAACTGAATTGCCTGTTAGAAGATTTCACATCAATCACTTTGTCCAGGGACTCAAATTCCAACTCTGTTATCATTGGTTGAGCAGACTGACAATTTTGACACTCCTCTCTGGCCTTTCAGTGAGTCACCAGCCCCACCAACCACCCTTCATGGGGTGACAGGGTGAAAATTGTGCTTCCCATATAAGCGGTATTAACATTTTACACTACGTGGTCTAAGCCATGTCATATCACAGCTCTGCTTTCTCTTGTATACCTTTCCAAGAAAGAAGAGTCAGCTATGACTACCTAGACTGACCAGCTGACTCATAGCAACACTTATTTTCATGGGCCTATAATCTGAAACTGAGATAAGAGTGGTTTAGGGAAGTCAGTTAACCCTTATAAGAGAGAAAGAAGAAGGACTGACTAGCCTGTAGAAGATATTTCAACACTTCATACAATGTTGTTCCACAAAGCGTTTCTATTCATATGAAAATATTTTACTAGGTACTAAAGGAAAAAACAGAAGATAAAATCTACCAAAAAGTAGAGATGGTTCTCTTCTTCCCATCTTCATGTTCAAATGCCTTCACAGTGACTTTCCAGGCTGCTTCCTGTGATGGTGCAAAAGTAATCTTAATCCTCTGCAAGTGGATATCATCCACGACTATTAATTTCAAATTTTGTGGAAGAGAAATGGGGCTCAATCGCAGAGAGTGGGATTGTGGAGTGATGAAAGTTTACCACTTTTTGCCCATGAGTCAGAATCTCTTTCCGAGGCTTCAACTAGTGTATTCTTGCTTGCTGTTTGCTTCTTGTTTGGTGTAACGGGGTCCTGAACCATAATTGTGTTTTATGCTTACACATGTACATTTGCAGTTCCAAGAGTTATTGCACGTAAGAATACTGCATGTGAAAGAAGCACAATTTTCTTATTGAGACCATTTCTGGCAGCTGGTACATGAAACTAGTACAAAGGAATTAACTGTTGTGGCTAAAAGCACAAGGAAGTCTAGCAATGTGAAAGCATTGTTTTCCTCATTGCTAGACTCCTGTCCTTCAAATTTTCCGAAGTCATAAAGCTGTATGTTGTCCACAAACAAGAATTTGCAGGATTTGAGATTTAATGAGGCCCACCCGGGTTCACCACAAAATTATAATCCTAATATTAATTCAAGGATTAGAAATGAGACTGTAGGACTGCTTAATAGTCTTGTTAACTCAAAGCCAGAACAGGCTGAAAAGCTTTCAGTAAAGCTTTCAAACATCAAGGAAAGGTAATTCCATAAATTGAAATATGATGGAAAATCCAATGAAATATTTGTTATTATCTATAATGTAAGTCATAATTATGTGTTGAAACACAACGTGGTTAATATGATTAAATTTTGATATAGGTCACCTTCAAAGTTATTTCTTACACAAGAATTTAAAACTAAAATCCTGTCTTTTCCTTAAGGGATTCAGCAGATTTAACCAAGTTTCAAACTTACTAAGATCTGAGATACTAGCTTATTTTTTTTAGCATTCCTGTTAAAGTAAGACCCTCTGTTCAGATCAAACAAGAAACATGAGAAATACCTATGTAACTTATATTTCCTGTGATTTTCTTCTTTTCTTAGTCTGTGATTGAATAAGAATTTCTGCCTCAAAGCTATTCTTTCCCTTCTAATTTGACCCTGAAGAAAAGTCATGAACCTTTATAACATCTTATTTGGTGATTGTTGCTTTGTTATTAAAGAATATTATGTGTTTACTTTTGTTTAAGCCACATAGTTAGGACTAAACATTGGGAGAAAACAAGAATAATGGATTTACATGTGCAGAAAGAAAAAACGTGGTAAGACTTTCATTACGTACATCTTAGAAAAATTGTTGTGCTTTTACAGTCAGTCGTACTTGAGTCAGAGAGCATTTGGAATAACTATTGCATTGAATATAACCAATAAGATTTTACTTCCTTTGCCAATTAAGGAAATGCATGTTGAGGAACAACCTGTGAAATTTCACAGTCCACAGGGAAAAAGAAATAATTATTGTACACGTGGAGCTATATGGCAAAAAATACCTTGCATCTAGCACTTGTCTAAAATTGGGCTCAAAATGTAAGTGATAGATTTATGTACTTTTTAATTTTATCTCTCTGAAATTTTCCTGTTTTCAGAATGCTATAGGGCTCTCAGATCAAATGGTCTGACTGCTTTTTTCTGAAAGGAAGAAGAGTTGTTGGCAGTAATCACAGTGATCTTTGGTTTTCAGTTGAAGTTGAATCAGTATAGATTGTTGACAAAGGGAAGAAAAAAGTGAAGTTGCATTGCTAAGGGGAGTAAAGGAGCAGTGACCAACACTGGAGCATGCAACCTGGATGAACAATATCATATGTAATAGACAAAGGCCTGCAAGTTCTCATGTGTAGTTGTGATTCTAACTAGGAAGTTAAAGAAAATTCTTTGGTATAAAACAAAAGGCAATTTCTTGTCTCTTGACCCTAGGAGATATGTGCATGACATAGAATTCTTATGAGCTAAATAAGATCAGAAAACTATAAATAGGCTGCTAGTTTTTGCATGAGGGATTTTTACATTGATGTAACAATGTAGGTCAGGAAATAATAGTTAATCTAAAACTTTATTTTAAAAATATTGACTTACATAATGCTATAAACTTTTGGTGGAGAAACATATGTAAAAACAGAGGTATGAAATCTTTGTAGTTCTATGAGAGTCTGTCAAAGTATTTCGGATTTCCTGGATTGTGACCTTTTAAATATGCTGCTTGCATCGTTACACAATTGCACATGCTTCCTCCATGACAGCATTGTACGTTTAAAGCATAAGCAAAGTGCATAGAAACAGTTTCTGTTCACAGTAGCTGAATCATGAATCTGACAGTGCTTCAAATTGATCATTCACCCGAATGGCTTCAGAAATGCTCATATTCTCCAGATATTTTGAACTTCATTACTCACAGTTATGCAAATATGCTGTAGATAATACAACAGAACTATCTTTTTATAAGAAAAAGAAAGATTTTTATAAGAAAAAAGTCTATACGTTATTACTATGATTATCATTACTCCTGACTAAGTCAGGAATTTAATCATTAGATTATACTTTAGTTGTGTTTTTCTTATTTATTTATTTATTTATTCCTGAGCTGAAACATTGCATTAGGTGGACATTTGAAACTTGCATGTTATTTTTCAGGAAAATCAAATGTCAGCAATCTCTGGGTACTTAACAGAGGGGAAAAATGCTAACTATACAGATAAGCCTGGATTATAATAATTCCAAAATATTATAACACCAAAATCCCTAGGAAATAAAATATTATAATGCCAAACCTCATGGGAGTGTTTCTAAAATGAAGGTAACTTACTGCAGGGAGAAAGTTTCCTTTCTCAAAACCAGGTTTATAAGAGATTTGCGATGTCTTTGCTAAAGCAGCTGTCCATGGGATGTTTTTAAGGAATAAAATATTTTTCTGCTTTCTGCTCTAGCCCTCCCCAAAAACAAAGGCCACTAAGGGTTGCATGGAAGAAGATCTATCAGGCAGCACAGGACTTTTTCTGGTATTTTCCTTCACATTGTCTCAGACAAGGCAGAGAAGAAAGTTCTGCACTGGGAGAGGATTAGTTGTTGATGCAGTAGTGTGGAAAGATCCAAACCTTCCAAAGTGGGGTTTCGAGGAAAAGAGCTGCTGTACTCCTGGCTGCAGGAGTCATTGCAGAGGCCAAAGGGCTGCTCTCTCTTCCCCTGCTTACCTCAGTGATGCTTCCACCTTCTTCCTGCTCTTTTTGTTCTGACCAGACATAAGCAGGAACAAGCAACAAAATTGAAAAGAAAGTACTTCTTGTAAGGTATCATATGTCTGAATGCTTTTGCACTCCCACTTTGTGCCAACAGAGTAATAGCTGTGACTTGCATGTAAACTCTCAAGCCTAAAAGCTTGTCTTCACTTCCCTGATTCACTCTCATGTTTGGTGAAAGGCAACTGTGAGTCAAAATCAAAATATCCATTTTGATAATGTGCTGAGAAATGCTTTCCTTAGCTCTGTGAAGGCTTGCTAGGATTCTACTCAGTTTTGTAGTATGTGGTATGCCACTGGCATCTTTTGTTAAATTTTCCCCCGTATTATTAAGAGCTAGCTAAAGTAGTATATTTGTTTTCAGTTCAACAAATCACTGAAATCAAAGGTCACAATTGATCATATAACAAAAAATAGCATCTGAAACAAATTTTGAAATAGTTCTTTATAACGCGATTTGAATGGCAAGTGTGAGAGAAATATTGTTGTAACTTGATTCGGAGTAAGTCTGCCATCTCTTGAAAAGAACATATTTAAACAGGCTAATGTTGAAAGCACTCTTGTCAAGGCCACTGTTTGTCTACCAAAATCTAAATGACACATGGGGCTTTACATATGCCTAAAACATATCTCTCTGTTATTTGATGTTTTCTAGGGCAGAAATCTGTAAAATCTGATGCATAAAGCATTGGGAAAAGAAAAGTAAGAAACACTAGTTATGGGACAGGAAGTTAAATAGCTGCATATATATAGGATTTATGCAATTTATTACCCATGTTTTGTGTAATAAAGATGACAAGAGTGATCCAGGAGGCTATCCCTCCCACCTTCCAACACAGTCTTCAGACGCTGGTGAACCTGACACAGAGATAGCTAAAAGAACAGCTTAGAGTCTGAGGACCATGGTTCATCTGGCATGGTGGGTTTAGGAAGGCTAGAGGTAGTGAGACCATGACCTCAACCAAAGTCTCATGACAAAGGATACCTGTGGGGCTGCATTATGCAGGAGGTTCAGGAGGGACTTGTGAATAACTGGGTTGTTAGATGAGACAAAATGTGAACAGTGGCATAAAATTGGTCCATTTGAATGTTTAGGCTTGGGGATCATCTGGAATCCTCATTCCTTCATATCCTTTCATACAAATTATGTACCATTTAATTTTAATTCCTTCATCAGCTCAACACCCACACAGTGGCTAACAAAACCACCTCAGTCTAATGAAGGAGCAGATAACATTATAGCTGTCATGCATTTATGGGGTAGAATGAATAGTTTAGAAATCAAATACTTCAGACCAGAATTAGATGCAGTACAAAACTCGTACGTGTGCATTTTAATCTCGTGATTTCTATTAAGACAGTAGTGAGATCTTGCTTAATATGAAGGTTATTTTGTTTCCTTCGTTTGAGGAGTTAGGAATAATGTTATAATTTTCAGAATCCAACCCCAAATTTAGTACTTTAAAAGACAAATAATCTGCCAGCACTGACTGACAGAAAAATATTTCCTGTATATTTTGTTTTCTAGTTACACATGTGCAGCTATAGACTTCTGAGATATCATTTCTCATTATGATTTTTTAGGCTGCATTTTTCATAAATTAGAACATCATATAGGTTTATTTTTGTTCTGCTAGACTTTGATTTAAACAGCTTGATTTTTTTAGCAGTTCTTTACCATTAATATTGTAAATTCTTCTCTACAATGGAGGGAAATATTGGGGTTAAGCTAGATACCTCTGTGAAGGTGCTCAGTAGTGATGGTCAAGAAAACCAAATCAATCTTTTATTGGAATTATTAGGCAAAAATTAGATACCAAACTGGTGAATGTCCACCTGCCACAACGCCAATCTGCAGTTCACCCTTGTAGCACAGTTCTGATTCCTCCCAGAAGGCAAGGCACAGATGATAAAACGTAACAAATGGTTTCTGTGTGAGGAAATACTTGATAAATGGTTAATCTGAGGAAAAAAAACTACTTCAAAACACATTTTCAAAACCTTGAAAACCAGTATGAAGAGAATGGACGGGAATTGACTGTTCACTGCCTCTCTCAGCAATAAACACCATGGGAAAGTATGAGGAGTCATATTCAAAACAAACAGAAGGAACTGATTCCCTCTGCAGCAGAAACAAGGATATTAAGAATGCTGAAAATTTGCAAGAAATCAGCTGACAAGTTTGTAAAATAAAGCCCATAAAGGGTTGCAGAACATGTGGACATCACAACTATGCAGGAAAACCATGAGCAGATAATAGCTGTTAGCTGAGAAACTCTTAGGGAAAAGCATTATATACATTTGACGTGTTTTCCCCTTTTTTTTAGCACCCGTTTATGGCACTTGTAGAGACCTTGTTGTGGTCTGGATGAACCCATCATCTAATCAAGTAGAGCTTTCATACTAGAAAAGGTTCATTTACTTATTTAAACATTTTTAAACCCACAGCAGATCCAGTGAAATAATAAACATGTATCCAGAGACACCTCATGAATGAAGTCAATAGGCATAATTCTTCCTTTCATATGCTAGTGCCCATAAGAAGCAAACACTTTTTGAAAGTGTTCTTTACAATACATCTTTCATTTTCATTTCATTTTCTTTGAAATTTTCCCCTTGTACTTCCGCTGATCTTGAGGAGGTCTGTAGGAATCTGAGTATTTTTGTCAGTTTTCTAATCATTCTCCCTAGTTCTATTTAAAATATCTGTTAAGCTTTCCAGTTAATTTATCAATAGCATGGCTAATAAGGACATATGCTTGGTCTGTATATTCTCCTGAAAATATATAAAGCTTAAATACACATTTTCATAGTAGTATTAAAAGAGAAATAACATTTTCACTTCTGTGTCCTTGCACTAAGAAAAATATCAGATATAATTAATAAAATCTTAAACTATTGAGTGAAAAGCTCCTGACTGTTTTTAAATTACTTTATTTCTTCTAAATATAGTATAAAAATTAAATGTGATAAACAATGCTAACAGATAAATTGTGTAACATACTGTAATAACAGATGCCTGCATTCTATGTCGTCCTGTTCTGTACTGCATACTACTTGATTTTCAAAACAATTCAGCATAATATTTGTAACAAATCTGATGATAAAGAGCTTGGGAAATCTGTTAGAAAAAGAATAAAACACATAAGTACAGCTCTAAGGGATAAAGGCCTGATTACCAGCCTCTAAGTTGCTAGTCTGTTAGATTAATAAATGTCTGTTAGAAAATGAAACATTTTGGGACACTCTAATGATCCCTAACTAAATGTCCGGAGAGGTAAATTCCTAATGCTTCAAGAAAGACATAAAAATATTTATAATGCTTATAATTGGACAGTGTTGAAAAGAGAATTAGAAATTCGGCCTGAGCACACGTTATATTGAAGTATTGCTTTCCTTTGTACTAATATAGGTACAGAAGTTTACATATACTTAGAGCCAGTGGAATTTGTACAAGTGCCCATTTGGTTAAGGAACACTAATCACTTCAGCTTGCAATAGCATTGATGCAATTCTATCACCATATGCTCCTGCAAATCCCATCTGTAATTTGCTTCAGTACTGCTCTGTTGCCTGTCCAGCTGCTCTGCTCCATTTCAAGGTAGAGACAGGCTTTTAGCAACACCTCTCTTGCACCAGTAACAGCTGTCTTAGAACCTGGTTACTTGTTGGAAATAAACAAAGTAGGAAAACAGAGGCTTAGAACTGCCAC
Source organism: Neopelma chrysocephalum (assembly GCF_003984885.1). Lineage (NCBI taxonomy): Eukaryota > Metazoa > Chordata > Aves > Passeriformes > Pipridae > Neopelma > Neopelma chrysocephalum. The sequence goes on from NW_020925302.1 coordinate 1,275,530, forward strand.
CGGTTCTGCTCTGTGACTGACATAACTAGTTTTTATAAAATTGTAAATCTTAGTGCTATTTTCAAAGTAATGCTATTTCAGAGATCAGAGTTAAGCATCCCAGCTACATAACGTGGTAAAATCTGCCAGATTTTGTCTTTCAGAAAATTTCTGTTCTTGATTAGTTTTTAATATTTGCCCTCATCTTCTATGAGGAGCCAGTACTGGGCTTATTGCTAACTGCTTTTAAGTCTTTGTTTCATTAACAATGAGCTGGGTTGAAAATGTAAAGACTGTGTACATTTGTAGCATCAAATTGGCAGCATTGACCGCTCAAAACACTATTTTGCTGTTACGCCATATTAAAAAACACATCTATCTTTGTGTATTGGCTATTTTTTTATTACTCCTTAAAATATAGGAATATCTATGGCACTGGTACTTTCATTGCCAGAGTCATAGATTAATGTTTCTTTAAATTAGCTGTGGCAAAGACATTAGTAATTACCTGTAGCATCAGTTGTATATGCCAACTCTACTTAAGTCTCTATAAAACATCCATGTGCCATTGGTTGACACATGCAAATGAACATCACTATCGTTTCTTTTGTTGATTTCTTGAGCCAAAGATGTAGCTTCTGCCCCAGGTTACTTTTCAAGCTGAAACCTGAATCCAGGATCAGTCCCTAGAATCTCGTCGAGTACTGAAGTTTCACTTCAAAGTCAATTGCGATTTTTACTCAGTTATCTCGGTCGTGAGAACTTTTCCTTTCATCACCTCACTCTTTCTCCACCCTCTCAAGCAAATCAAATTCCCCAATGTTAAAATGCAAGCTGTCTTTATCTACTGACTCCCCAGTCATATTCTTTATCTCAATGAACTGTTTACCAGCTGCTTTCTTGGTTGCAGCTTTACCTTTTTTATTCTCCACAGACCATCTTTGGTCTGATCCTGTGTTTAAGAGAACTTACAAGATACGCATGTGGTCTCTGGTACAGCAACTTCCCAGGTCATAGCTTTGCTAGAACAGAATGTATATATATATATGTATATATATTTATATTTATACACAAAGGGAGACATTTATACACCCATATGTATACATTAATATTTACAAAATACATGCATGTATATTACACAAAAAACCTTAGAGAACCAAGAGAAAAAAACAATCTCATGGATTCTACCAACCTAGCAGAAGCTTCTCAACACATCTATGTGATGGTATAAGTTTAAAAGTTGATGCATATTCTCAACTTTGGCCATCGTGGGCTGATCAGAGCTAATGTATGTCCTGAATAGTTTAGTAGTTGTGTATTTGTCCAAGGGTAGAAGGAATATTTTCCATGCATTAGATGCACCCTTATTGATACGGAAAGGAGGGGATATGTAGGAGTAGAAAGGAACTAATCCAAACTTGGAGGGGGAGGTGGAAGAGTCAAAATATTTTATATTTGGAAAACTCTTGAAGTTAGTAGCTAAACACAAATAATTGCTAGGTACTAAAAAAAAAAAATCTAAGTGTTTTTCATATGAATTGGTTGTTCATCAGTGTTAATATCAAGAGGGCACAGTAAAGAAGTAGTCCCCAAATTTGTAAAGAGTCAAATTTTTGTTTAAGTTAACAACTTATAACTATGCTGAAAACAATGCAATTGCTTGTCTCTGAAAGACAAAGGATTGTGAGTTTGACTTTCTGAAAAGTTACATGCACTACAGTGCAGCAATTGTAGTGAGAAACAGTGACAAAACCCAGTTTCTTTGGAAAAATGCCATCGTTGATTATTTGCAATATGTTTCAACTGTGTATAGATTTCTCACAGTTGCCCAATAAACACACTGTTTTCATTCTTTGGAGATTAACAGTTTCCCCTGTGTTCTCAGGTTCTTTCTAGTGTATTACAGTGTTTCTTTTGAAGGATTGGTTTTCCTGGGTCGAATTTAAGAGCTCAGAGCATCTTATCACACTTTCACCAGCTCGTGTTCTCAGGGGGAAAAATGAGAGGGAAAAAAAGCCCATCAAGGCTTGTGCCAGCTAAATCCAAGCCCTCAAGGGATTTGTTTTTCTTTAGGCGTCAGATTAGATGTTCAAACCAAGCAGTGTTGTGGGGCCATGGGTCAGTGCCCACTGAACCCTTAACGAGGCTAATCCCACAGCAGCACATTCCAAGCGGCTAATGGGTGCAAGGGCTTTGCTGGCTCTCACATCTCTGTGCTGGGGGCAGAGCAAGAGCCTTGTTCAGCAGTCGCAAATGTGTTATTAGCAATGACCAGCAGTGGCGAAATGTGGAAAGCAGATTTTCCTCCAGGACAGACTTAAACACCAAGTTCGATGCGCAGGTAAAGAAGAGGGAGGAAAAAAGTGCTCTTGGTGGGATTTTACAGCTAGGTTAATAAAGAGAGAGACTTACCTAGGGAGCTAAGCTATGAATAAACTAAATTCAAGTATGGCATGCACTTTATGAATTTCCTGTGGACTTTAAATTGGTTTATGAATTTCTACTAAAGGAGTATTTGTGAAATAAGAGAAAGAGAGGATAAGCTTCTTGCTCTACTAGTTTTGAAAATTCTTTGCTGTAATTTTCTAAACTTTTTATTACTTTATTATTTCAGATTATTAATAAGAGTTTAATGCAGACAGTTTAGTGATGAATGTGTTTATGTACTGAAGTTATTCTATTATGAAGACTCTACGGCAAGTAACATAATCTGAACTTTGTACTTTATTGCAAATTATGTCTGTCACAGAAAGATAACTGGTATGGGACAGTGAAACCAGATGCTTTCTTTTAAATTTGGAAGGACGAGGAAATATGAAATTAGTAAATCATGTATTTTGGCATCATGACTCTGTTGGGTAGGATAGTATATTGTTTGAGACCTAAAAACTGGGAAGTTTTTTTTCTTGATGGGAATAAAGAGTTTTTTAAATCAGACTATTTGTGCAATATTACCTTTGATGAAAATTCAAATGCAAATTATTATTATTATTATATTTAACATAGCTACATTTCTTTTCTACTTGCAAAGACAATATGAGAAGGAGTAGGAAAAGAAATTCTGAATGTCAGTTTATTGGTTTTTGAAAGCTTACTTCTATGCCTAAAGAAAAAATTTTCAGTAAAGTACCTGTTATGGCATCTTTTTGTATTGCACCTTGAGAGAAATTTAGCTAGTGACCATCTTTAAAAAAGACACTAGGTCTATGTAGTCAGGAAATTCACCAAGGTAAATTATTTGCAGAAAATTATGAAAAATATATGTATTTAATAAAGGATATTTAGAAGTTATAATAATAAATTGCAACTTCAAGGTAATCTCTTCTGTGTAAAGTAAAACTGTGTTAGCTTCTTCAGAATTTCTGTTTAACTGGCCTTTGCTTAAACAAAACAAACCTTGCCAACATTCTATAATATATTAACTTTTTGTTTGCTACAGTAAAGAAGATCAGTCAAATACAGTTTTATTTAATGGTTTTAATTGACTCTTATTTTTTCTGACTGTAGAAATGATACTAGGTTATCTGCTATTTCAAAATATGAAGTCTAGCAGACTTTTCAAATAAAAATGCAAGGAGAAGAAAGATGAAATATTTCTAAGTAACGTCAGTGACCACTAGATCCAACAAGGAATTATCTTCTGTGTGAAAGGCAAAAGAATAACTTTTTATGTACTGGGACTGATAAGTAATGGATGAAGCAAGAAATTCTTATTATGGTACTTTATAGTTTGTGCTAGTGATATTCACTGGTTTCAAGAAATTTCCACAACTCACGGTGATTTCACAACTTCCAGAAGCAGAGGTTTCTGGCTTTAAACGTGGAAAACAGGATACAGATTTAGTTGAGAAAAAGGTAACATTAGGCTGTGAGGTAACATTAGTTAGTAAAAGTAATACATACGTAGGTTACCATCTAACTTTCCATAGTAAAAGGTAACATTAATTAGTTAGGTTACGTTACACAGGCGATTCCATATGTTGTCTTTTCATAGAGGCAGGATACTCATGTTTCCTTTAAATTGTCCAAAGTTCATTTTGCATTACTTAATTCTCAGATAATTTTGTCATAGTTCATAGTTTTGTTTATCCTGTGCAATAAAGTAGGGAATTTTATTATTTAAATAGATTTTATAAAGTATATCTGTTTGAAATTATTTTTAAAGGAAAGTTTTAACTCATCTCCTTATTAAATGAAAAAATTGAATTCTATCTGGGTGAATGTTTTAGAAAGCTTGCTAGAACTCATATGGAGCGAAGACTTCCTAGATAATTAAAATTATTTCAAAACTCTGAAACTTTCCTTTGTGGTTTTGTGTTTGAGGTTTGGTGGTTTTTTTCTTTCCTACCCATCTATCTTCCTTTTTTTAAAAGGTTTGTTGTGTATTTGAAAAGCAAGTGTGTGCTGAGGGAAATTTCTTGCTTTTCTATGAATATGGGGGGAAAGTGTTATGAACAGGCATAGCTTCACTGAACTGTTTCAGAGATTACCTTAGCCATCTCATCTGAGTCAATGCATCAAAGTTTTCTTTGTCTTGTTTCAGAAAGAGAACTTCAATTTTTTTTTCTTTTCTTATTAAGATGTTCACATAGGAAACTATGTAAACCTCTATGTTAAACAGCTTTCTCAGTACTTGTGTAAAAAATTGATTTTTTTTTAATTAGAGATGAGTTCATTGTATTACTAAAATGGAAATATACTTTTTAAAGCTTTTTCAATGAATAGATGTATTTTTTTCTCTGCCATGAAGAAAACTTTACAGTTTGAGTTAATTCTTCTCCAGTGATTCCTGCTATGAGAATATAGGTGACAGGATCAAAGTCATCTGGCTAGTGAATATGAAAACAACCTTAAGGGCTTGTGTTGGGTGCTCCGTTCTATAAGGAAGTCATAGTTCTAATGGAAAATGTTTGCTCTGAGCAAAATGTGCACTATGTGTCTGCAAAGTCAGTAAAGTTTTTTTCTTTGTTTGAAGTTTCTCTTCAGTTGTATTCTAATTTGTGTTGATAAGCAAACAGAGCTCATGGCATTTCCTTTCTCTTTTTTAGGCACAGAAATCATGGATAGAAAGAGCATTTTACAAGAGAGAATGTGTTCATATTATACCCAGCACCAAAGACCCCCATAGGTAATTGCATGCTACTTGTATGAAAAATGAAAGATGATTGAAAAAAAAAATGTCTCTCTCTATATACATGCATAAAATATATATGGATATAAATATTTTGTAAACTTATTTGTTCATAAGGTGATTGAATTACATCTGGAGTGATGGATTCCTATAGGCACTATTTGTTTACATTTCAAAACTTATTTAATAAAAATAAAAATAAAAAAACAGATAAATCAAAGGTGGATCAGCATCTGTGTTAAATTTCCTTATCTTCTTAGTTCAATATTCAGTGCATTGAATATTTACCTAAATTGGATGGGTGACAGACAATGCTGTCAAAAGAAAATAAATGCAGTAAACTAGCAATTTAAAATATGTGCTAGTCCATGAAAAAAACAAAGCTGATTATTTGTCCTGATGTCATCTGAAGACAACAGAAATTGTTCTTTATTTTGTACATATTTAGGACAAAGCATGGTTTTATTGAAATACAGGAGAGCTCAAAGTAAAAAAGACCATAGAAAGCAAAGATAATATACATACTGTATTGCTTCCATACACAAAGCCTTCAGAGAGCAGGAAAACAGAGTTGAAAAGGGATTGGATTTTCTTTGTAGTTTATTTTCCCGTTCAGTTTATACATGCACGTGACTCAAGTTTTCTGTTTGTTTAATGTCATAGGTGTTGCTGTGGGCGTCTAACAGGTCAACATATTGGACAGCCTCCAAGCGCCTCTGTTACTCAGAATGAGAAAAATGAAACCAGGCTCACTCGCAATGACATCCAGTCGGAGAAGTGGTCCATCAGCAAGCACACGCAGCTCAGCCCGACGGACGCTTTTGGAACCATTGAGTTCCAAGGAGGAGGCCACTCCAATAAAGCCATGGTAACCGTGTTTTTCTATTAGATAAATAATGCTGCTAGCTAAAGATAGGCATTCACAAAGAAGGAACAACATTCTTTCTTAACTTCATGTTAAAGTATTATTGTGTGTAGGACCGTAATGTATGTTTTTATGTGTCCATGTGCCAAAGAGTGGGTGAACAAAATTAACTGTAAAAGCTGAAGTACAGTGTAAGAGGGGCTACCTTTATGAAGAATGAAGACAAATTAATGTGTTGCTACCTTGATTTTCTTCCAATGGCTAGTCAGCCGTCTTTTTCTGAATAATTTTAGAGTTCAACTATGATACCTGGCTGTGTCTGCAAAGCTGAAAAATATACCTAATTCCTTTTAGTATTCCTCCAGATATGTATCAGAGGATAGACCAGTTAGACTCGTTGGTTCATATTTCAATGAAATAAGATGCCCCATCAAGTGTCTAATCTAGGAATTGGGAAATCCCTATTCTTCCACAAACTTCCTTGAGCAAGGAGTTACTCCTTCCCTATGGAGAGATACCAAAGTATATTAATCTGAAGGCATTGCTCCACTAATTTGAAGAGATGTTTCCAGCACACACACTAACCCACGTATGTATTTCTCCTATGAGGAACCCTTCCATGAAAGGAAGAATCCCTCTGACTCTATTTAAACTACAGAACCTGGGAGTTTGGGAATGAAAGATGAGTACCTAGCACATCATGGCCAAGACACTGCTTTGGGCAGCACTGAGGGCAGAAGCAGAGCTCCTGGGTGCTCTTCAGAATAACCTGCCCAGCAACCCAGTACTGTCTTCTGCACATGAATTTTTCCCACCAGGTATCTCAGATCTGTTTTAGGGGACAGAGATTAGAGACAATGAAAATCTCAGGTACTATGCTAGCAAGAGCCAAATATTTTCCTTAGATGTCGACAGAGGTGCTGGAGCTGGAATGATTACTTGAGTGGATGGTACTGTTCATGCAGATGGAAAACACTACTGCACCAAGAAACAGAAAATTAAGTAATCTCTCTGAGAGTACCACAGACACCATATGTTCAGTTGATAACCAGTCACCTAAAAATCTGCAAGGCCATTTCTAGAGAGACTCTAATTCAGTAAATAACATTTGGTTAGTGTGAATAAATTGACAACTCCTTCAGCACTGAAATGAACCAGACTGTGCTGTTTGTATCTTCACAAGCAGTGGAAAAAAACCAAAACACTTTTCATCCAAGCTGAGAAAGATTCAGAGATACAGTAATAATGAATATTATTAGCCACATATGGATACTTTGCATTAAATCACTGCTTATGAGAAAGGTAATCAATAGAGCTTTTTCAGTGATGTCCTTGAAGATTGCTATAAAACAATAAACAGCCCTGCCGAGACAAAAGTAGTCTTAGACAGCCAAGAAATGATGAAACTTTTAGGGAAGCTGTTGCTACCAATTTCTCTAGAGGATTTCTGGTCTTTGCTGAGATTTTGATGTCCTGGCATAGTGTCAGAAGAGACAGGAGATGTTTCAAGGTATATACTCTGTGCTCAAAGGAAAACAATTAAAGTGAAATTGTGGCGGTAGAATTGGAATTCAGCATAAAAGAAAGAAAAACTTCACCACAGAGTGCAGCCAGGAATGAAACCATGAGGAATGGGGGAGGGGGAAGAAAAAAAGAGGGAAAAAGGGACTTAAACTATGAGAGAACTAAATAACAAATTAAAACTTAGAGAAGACTACAAACATTTAATGCTGGAAAAAATCCAGCTTTATATTGACAGTACTAGAATCAGGAAGATAGTTGCATTTGCCATCTATTCATAGTCATTAAACCCCACCAAAAACATAGGAAATACCAAATTCTTCATGAACTAGAAACGTCTGTAAGAGCTCCAGAAGTTCAATCATCCAACTAGTGGGAAAACTGCTTCAAATTAAACAATTTGATAAATATCCCTTGAATGGGTGTCATGCTTGGTTACCAACAAAGAAAAAAGTATCTTTCATAAGACCAAAACACAAATAAGGAGACTTGCATATCCATTAATTGTACCTTTTTTTAATGAACAAATTATAGAGCTTTGTTATAGTTTGTTGTGTTTGCCACTGAAAACAATATGAAGATGTCCTTATGCTCTTATTTCCAGCCCCAAACATTATTTTAGGGTAGGCTGTGGTCAAAGAGCTACCTAAGTAGTTGTTGCAGTTTTATTAATAGAGATAATTAAACTGCTGTCTCTGAATTTACTGGCTATGAAGTCTTTCCCATAATAAGTAAAACTTACCAAATCAGAAGCCGAGAGTTTGCTCAGTAGAAGCAGCCAACCACTTTTGCCAGCAGAGGAGGGGAAAAGGAGCAATTATATTGAAAAATAAGGGTTAGAAAAAAGGAACAAGTACATAATAGTCCTTGAAAACCTTATTGTTCAGAGAACACGTTCTCAAACCCAAATGCAGAGAAGCTGACCAACATGGGTAGGGGAAGAGAGAAAAAGGGGAAAAATATGATAGACAGATATTTATTCCTTTCAGAAAATATGTTATATTAGTTATTTTCAAGGTACTGGCTACCAAATAAAACTATGGCATGCAAACTGATTTTTGCTGACAATCATGGTAGGTTAATATTGTGCCTGTTGGCTAATAAAATAACCTTACAAACCAGGAAGATTTGGCAAGCTGACCAAAAACAAGGAAAGCTTCAGGGGAAGAATTCAACATAAAATTTTGCATCTATTCCCTATTTTATTTCATTATATGGATGCCCACACATGAAAATTATTAAGCAAGGAAAACACAGATCTGAGGAGTATTATCTTGGTCTGTGCTAACGGGAAAACTGCTGATTTTTTCTGAAGCAGACTACAAGGAATTAGGTGGGGTTTATTAATGAAAACCATAACCTCAGATTTATACTTGGGAAACCAATTAATTAATGGAATACATTAGTGCATGTAAGACTGACAGATAATTATTTTTGCCATTTGAACTAAGAGCATTAGATTTTAGTACAAAATATATAATAAGTATAATTATACTTTTCCTGATATAATATTATATCACTTGTCACCAGACAATTAACAATGGGACCTTTCGCTATGGAAATGAAAATTACACTTAAATTATAATAGAACACATGGATTTGGAACAAAACAGAAAAGATATAGGTTTCCATATTGTCAATAGAACTGACTGGGCCATTAATTTCAAATCCACAGCCACGTAGAACAAAAATTCCCAAACAGCATGAATTTTGCTAATACCATTGAGTTGTTAAAGTGTCTTCAGTGCAGCTGCACTAACTTCCTTAAATCAATAATGTGAATAGCTCAGGGTGCAGCAGATTATATAGAAACACATAGCTGAGATTAGGTGAGGTTGGTTAACAAAATCAGTTACTAAAAGGGCCTTTTCTTCAGTCTTCATGTAATCACAGATAATCCTACAACAAGTCTGTGGTATTTAGACCTCTGTCACTCTCATATTTTCTACAAGTGACTGATCCCATTAATATGTAGGAAACACAATTAACAGTTTTGCTTGGTAACATTTATATTGTTTTTACAGCAGATTTTCAGTTTTAACCACTGTAAAAAGATCTGAGAGAGATGTGGATATACATTAACTTTATTAATACCTTTTGCGAATAAATCAGTTGATTAATAAAAATACAGGAAAATTAATAAAAACTGACCTGCTTTATATAAGTTGGCTCTTACTAGTTTAAGAAATATGTCGGAGTTTGTCTAATTATATACTAGCGATTTATTACACTAAGTCAGAAAGCAATTATCAAACTAATGTGAGTGATTCTATTCCTATTATGAGCAATATTCCAAACAATTTATAAATGTATTCTATTCATCAGTGGGCCAGTTAAGACAATATTGCTGTGATGCATTTTACACTGTACTTGTGGCCAAACTAAACCCATTTTTTTAGTATACTATCTGCCTTTACACACACATACACAAAACACTTTAACATTCCTTCATTAATTGGTGGTCCTGGATTTCCTATCAGCTTCTTTAAAGGATTGCTATTTACAGAACTAAAATTTTTTGATCATGTGTTTTCAAGGCTAGATGGAAGATGGCTGTTTGAAAAGCTTTGGTGAGTTAAATACATTCATTCTCATTGAATGCATTCCAATAATATATTTAATATGCACAGTAAAATGCTAAAATATGTTTGCAGCTGCAAAAAAACAAAGTTTACTTCAGTGTTATGTCCTTAACCTTTCTTATGGAAACATAAAAGAACACCAGTAGAATTCCAATGAACATGAACAGTTACTTAATATTCAGATCCTCAAAACTTTATTGAGGATATTTGGAAATCAACCACATAAAAAAGGTATTTTTCTTTTTTTAAAATATATTGAATTTTACCAAAACTATATAAAAGGGACCTTAAAAGCCATCAGGGCTTTTGAGAAAAAAAAAAAAAGAGAGATAATCCTGTAACTTGCAGAAACCATGGAAAGGCAGAAAACATTCTTTCTGTTACAGTAAATTAATTCTTAAAAATATTTACAGAATTTTAAAGATGGTGTCCTATGTGGAGAAAAAGGGGAAATAACACAGACAAACATTTATCCAAAGCACATTTAAATCAATGAGAGTCCTTCCACTAACTATTTAGTGGAACTTGGAAGAGAACAAGATGTTAAAAAGAAATAATTTATACAGAAACAATCTGGTTTCAGTCTAAGTGACAGTTTTTCTCTTTAATTCACTGAGAATTACATCAAACTTATTTTTTATGTGAGGATCATACTTTGAGGGAACTAGTCTTTAATTTGAAGACATGTCTGCAATGATAGAAACTTATTTACCAAAGAGAAACACCGAAGCAGTGTTAGAGTGCAGATCACAAAATGCTCCCTGAATAGATTTACTCTGAAAAAATGCAACAAAATTCTAAATCTCTTTATTTTATTCATTGAGACTCTCATCTGCAGTCATTCACCAAGTACTTTAATGAAACAACTGTGCTTGGGTAACAGAATAGTAATTCTACCTCTCAGGAACTTTGGCTTTTGCCCTTGGGCACTGGAGTCAAACTTGCAAGTGTCTGGCTGTTTGATGATGGGCACAGCTATGTTCTAAGAGAATACTTGACAAAAAATAGAAACAACAACTGGCGTCAAATGGCTCTCTTGCTGACTACAACTGTGCTGGTTTAGGGATCAAAAGGGCATGACAGCTTGAACTTGATGATTTATCATTTCACCGTTCTATGCTGATGTCAGTCAGGTCAGTCTGTAAGTTTTGCGATTCAAAACTGTACTTTTGCTTCCTAACTTGTCCTGCTTTGCTGACACATAACAACTGAACGCTTGTATGCTATCCATACATTACTCCCATAAAAAAAGGGCTAAATCATCTGCCATTAGAAATTATCATTTCTGCAGCTGACAGGTACACCCGGCATGGAATTTCAGGGTAACACAACAGTAGTTTGGCTTCGATTTACATCTAAATTTTTTATCTGCCTCCAGATAGCAAAAAAATTTAGGAACAGCAGAAATATTAAGATTTTAAGCAAAAACTGATAAGGCTAAATATTCTGCTACAAGATTGAATGAAATAAATTTTTAATATGGACACAAAGGGCCTTAAAGGTGTTTGTTTATAATTTAATGTAAACTTTGAAAGTCATGACAAAAGAATTCTTATGTAGTCACTAGTCAACATGTTAAATGATGGCCAAAAATAATTTCAAACATACCAAGCTGAAAATTGCATCTGTAAGAGCAAAAATTAATCAGTCATAAAAACAGTCATAAAAATTGAGCGCTATGCACAGAAGAAAAATCACGATGTTTGGCACCATTGCCAAAAACTTCTAAAACAATAAATCTTATCTATGACGATTTAAATTTTAATTTACATGAAAAAGCTTTCTGATCTATTTTTCCTTAAATTCCCTCTTCATAAAGTAAAATTATCATAAATATAGAGGGGTTTTGTCTTCAGTATAAAGAGCAAGCTGTTGTTTGCAATAAAAGATGCCTATATTTCAAAAAACTGCAAGAAAATATTTCTTCCAACTTTCTGATTCACTATATAGACTTGTATTTATTGAAATTCAGAGATCTTCATGTATAAGTAGAGTAATATGTAGGCTTAAGAAGGTAGGAGCAGTGAAATCACACATTCTAGGGTAAAAAAAAATACTAAGGAATCAAAAAAAAAGCAGTGGCTATATAATGGCATCTGATGCCATTTGCATCTTCATTTTAATATCCTCCCAGATGATGCAATAGCCTCTATTTTCAGCATATTTATAAGGCCATTCCTAGTGTGAATTCAACTTAATTATCTTCTTAAGACTACCAGTAATGTCTTCACCAAAAAACAGAGTAAGGTACCAGTGTTTCCAAAACAGAATTTCCATAGTTTGACCAACAGAGTTTTCATATAGGCCCAATGAAGGATGTTGTCTATGAATGTGTCCATGAATGTCTATAAGTGGTTGCCCTTTGCAACCTCAGATCTCCCTAAAGACAGAAAAAGGGGAATCAGGATTAGCTTTCTTGCACCCCCTCCAGTGTGTTAAAACTGAGAGCTCTCAAATCCCAACTTAAAAATTATTAACATCTCAAACTAGTCAGTGGTATCAGGTGCCATACTAGATTTCATCCCATATTGGAAATTGAATGAATAGCTGCTGAGGAGGCAGTTCATCTATATATGAACTTGAGGGTACATTTTTGCCAGACATGAATACTGCATTTTCTATGTCCATTAGCTACTATGAATTTGCCTGGCTGCTACAGGGAACATTACTGATGCACTGAGGCAAATGTGTATTCCCAAGTTCTTCCTCAGCTTTTGGTTTGGCTGTGCCCCACCCCCCCAACTATTTGTGCAAACAGGCTTCTGCTTCCAGAAATATTAAGAATATATGTCCACTGTGCAACGACCCACTCTTGCAAAAAACTCTGTCTATTAGCAATTTCCTCTGGAAAATGTCGAGTCCTTATTTCTTATTCAACTAGAAAAAAATCCACTTTGTTATCATATGATATTACTAAAAAAGAACAAACCTTTGGCAAGAAATATTAATCAGACATATCAGAAAAGGACAAAATGATTACATAATATATTTAGATATTATAGTACCTGGCATTTCACAATAAATAAGCTAGAACTAGGTATTCCTCTGACTGAAAGCAAAGGAGCCTCTATTATACACCTGATGTCTGTGCTGACAACCCATCAAGGGAAAGACTACTGAAGTAGCTCTACAGGCATTGATTCAATCAGAAATTTGATAGATGAGTGGCTTTCTGTAACCTATTTTATTTTATTAAGAGGGTCTTTCCAGATCTTAACAGCTATAGAAATATTTTTTTCCTCTTGCAGCCTGTTTCTGCTATGTAAGTAGAAATTAAAAAAGCATCACCTGCCCTGTCATGGGTTCTGTGAAACCCTTCATACATCAGCAATAGAAAGACCAGGAGAAAGAGCCAAAAGAAAAGCTTGCCAGAGAGAGACAGGTATCTGTGCGACATGGTAGTGCTATAGAAGTTTTGAAGGCAGTTTTTATCTTTGAGCACACAGATGGGCATGATCTACCCTGGTGCAAAGTGCTGCAGATGTAGCACAGAACAGTCAACCACTGGAAATGCATAAATTTGTTCCAGAGCACTTTTAGGGTCTAGTGTCTTGTTGGGCAAGTTCATGAATCTGTAAAAATCCTTCTGTAAGTGATAGTTAGCATTCTTTCATCTGAAAAGTACATGTTTAGTAGTCTTGTTCAGTTTAAACTTGTGTGTGCTTGAATAACTCACCTTGTTTCTGTTATTTCCTGCTTTTTGAGAGTTTGACTTGGTTAACTTGAAAATGAGGTAGAATTGAATACATGGTTGTGATTCTGACTACCTAGGTTGTCTTTGGCAGACCACTTACATTTTTGTTCCATTTTTTCATCTATATATTAAAGACATTAATCTTTCAAGCATTGCTAAGTGTTTTGAAACAATTAATTTCCCCAAAAAAAGAAAGTTATCCAGGCCATGAATTGCAAGTGTTCCATTATTCCTAGTTTTCTAATTTGTCTGTTTTCAATGATTTATTGGAGTGGATCATACGCATTAGAAACCAGTGAGCATAACCAATCTTTTTTTTTCTACTACTGCTCTTGCTTCTGTAGTATGTACGTGTGTCTTTTGACACCAAGCCTGACCTTCTTCTGCATCTGATGACCAAAGAATGGCAACTTGAGCTCCCCAAACTTCTCATCTCTGTACATGGAGGCCTTCAGAATTTTGAACTTCAGCCAAAACTCAAACAAGTCTTTGGAAAAGGCCTTATTAAGGCTGCTATGACAACTGGAGCATGGATATTCACTGGAGGAGTAAACACAGGTAACAACAACATTGATATAAAAGCCATGGCATCTAAGAGACCTCATCAAGAAAAAAATTAGGACTGATGAGATTGAGAAGCCATTCTGTGTTTTATTTTATTAGTAATTTCTGTACTATGTGTAAACAAGAAAACACCAAGTTCATACCAGCCTGGAAGCCGGTATAAAACAGAATGAAAAGTTTGCTAAAGTATGAAAAGCACACAGCTAAAAATAAAGCCTCCTGGGAGGCAATTATATCAGTATATTGCCCATTCAAGACTTCATAAAATCAACCATAAACTGCAGGGAAGGACTACTAACCAAAGAAATCAAACTCTTATTACACAAAACAGAATACATTTTCATCCAGAAAAGACCTATATTTTATCTTATAAGATGACCTGAAGTATGCAAGGAAAAAATATTCCAGTTTTTGAATGTGGCAGAAAGCTTTTTCTTTCTTATAGAGATCTTGACCTAATTTTTTTGCTGTTACTCTTTCAGCAAGAGCAATATCATTACCATTTCTATTAAAAGAATATCTCTAACATACCATATAGGTGTCCTAATGACCCAAGATGGCAGCTGGCCCAGCTCTGCTAGTAAACACCATGTAAGTTTTGGGAATAAGCTGCAAAACACAGGTCCCCAGACAAAAAAAGTTTGGCATTGACTTCTCAGTTACCCTCGCTGAAGGAGGCAGAAAGTATAAGAGATTCAGGGGAAAGTCAAAGAGTTCTGCTAGAGATACATGCAAAAATTTTGAACTAAGGCGTGTACTTGTAAAATCTTATGTCATTCTCATTTGCTGCAGTAACAAAGCTATAATTTTTTACTTTAGTAATCTCACAGAATGTATCTTCTTAGTGTCTCTGGAAAACAATGTCATCGTTCTATCATGTGTTAATTTTAGTTCACTGTAGATCAACTCCTACATATTTGAATATAAATGCCTAACAGGTGTCTTGGGCTTCTTAGTTTCCAGAGCACATCAAATTTAAGACAATATTCAGTTTTATCACTGCAACAGTAAGAATAGGATGTAATCATAGAATATGCTAAGTTGGAAGGGACTCACAAGAATCAAAGGTCTAAATCCTGGCCCTGCACAGGACAGACCCAAGAGTCACCCTATGTACCTGAGACTGTTGTCCAAACACTTCCTGAACTTTGGCAGGCCTGGTGCTGGAAGAAAGCAGAGAAGAGACATAGCTTCTGGAGGTTTAGATAAATAGACAGACTTGCATATATGTAATATGCCCCACATCTCTTAAGAACAAGGGACAAAGTCAGGTTAATTTTGGCCTTTGTACTGTGATGATAATAGCATTAGTTGCCAGATACTCTTGTATGGCAAAGACAGATATAAATTTTATATTAAAAACATATAAATTTTATGTTTAATGTGCATTAGAAAAATGTACATATTATACTCTTAATGCAGTGGATGACCACAGGAACTGTGGAAATCAAACTACAGAAATTTTGTTAAAAAAAGGACAGATCATAACATTTGCATTTGGCAAATGCATAACTGCTTTATACCATTTTTCAAATCATCATAGTTGCAAATGCCAAAACAATACAAATGAACCAGAAAAGTCAGCATAAATAAGTTAATGTTTTTTCTGTAATCAAAAATTACCTAGACAAAACAATGTGGTTCAAGTGGGTCTGTGATGTTTAAAAACCATGTAACATCAGAAGCAGTTCTGTGATATCAGTTACCTCTGACTGCTATCTTTGATTTCTGGAGCAAAGCAGTTGGTTGCTCCAGGTTTGCATTTTCAAACTGTGGAGGTGAAAATTAATTGTGAAATTGTACCAATTGAGAACTTCTTAGTACAGTCTCTTTTGTTGACAATGAGTTTTAAAATTGGGTTTCTCTTAAGGAAAATTATAATTGAAAAATCCTGGAAAACTGTTATTGGACTGAGAATCAGCAATGTGACAGTGATGGCATACTTGGCTATAAACATGACTAGTAAATTACTTAAACTGATTGTTCTGAATATTCATGTTATGCCAAAAGTTGGTATTTCTAGATAGCAGAAATTTTTTGCACTCTGGGCAGATTTTCTGCTTTAAATCCTGAAAAAAAGAAAACTCAGAAACTGAGAAACTCACAGGTCTGCTTCAGTGCAGCCACATCCTAAAAGTAGTTCTTAATAGATTTTAAAAAATTATTTTATTAAAAGGAAGAAGGAATGACACTTTTCCTTTGCACGGAAGTATCACTGAAACTGTCAAAGCTGGTCTAGATCAAGCAAGGGAGCACTTGGAAGAGAGCTGGGGAACAGTCATTCTCTCTACACTAGTTTCTGTTTTCGCACTGATTCCCAGGGATGGTTTAATACTCTGCTGGAAACTATCTCAGGTGACTGAGTTTGTTTGGAAAGCGTGTCAAAATAGCTTCATCACAGAGTAGCGTAATGATGTTTCCACACTACTGTCCTTTATGGGACCATTTGTGCACAACCTACACTTTTGTGAGAGTTGGGAGGATGGAGGTGGAGGGGGACAGTTAATTCCTGTCCTTCTTTCTTTGCTTGGAAATGCACAAATGCTTGCATGCACATCTATATGTGAGTACAAATGCAGATCAGTAATCTGCAGTCAACTGTCAGTATCTTCATTCTTATTTCTAGAGCTGTGTATTTTTTTTCTAATTAGTTCATTCAGTTTTTATATTTGATAAAACAGATTTAAAGAAGTACTCTAATAATAATAAATAGGAATATACTCATAGCTTTATTTAATTGTAAGTATAGACATAGGTATTCCCTAAAAGCAAGTCTATATTAAATCCATATGATAGTGAAGAAAAAGGACATAATTTTGAATTTCTATTTTATGCTGTTTCTTTCCCAGGAGTCATTCGACATGTTGGAGATGCACTGAAAGATCATGCCTCAAAGTCTCGAGGGAAGATCTGCACCATCGGTATAGCTCCCTGGGGGATTGTGGAAAATCAAGAGGATCTGATTGGCAAAGATGTAAGCCCTATATGGACATAGATCACCTCCAATATCTAAATCTTCCAGTTACTTTTCCTGTCCTTTCCATCTCTCACTTAACGATTCCTCTTAGGATGATTCTCTGCGGCAAAAAATTAATATATACACAGTTTTCTATTACGGTTGATGGTGATTTTGACATGGCAACAATAAAAATCCATGCACTGTATGTTCTTTAAAAATAAATTATAAAGAAATTTCATTACATGCTATTCCTGAAAATATGTTAAAGATTCATCTTTAGAATTCTATGACTCCTGAAAAGTGCCTAAGAAAACACTGATTGCAAGACTTGAAGTCTGATTTATTTTTAAACAATACTATAATGCATTGGTTAAATTCAGAATTGTAGACTGTCCTCCTTAAAATATATTCCCTTCTATACATTTTTGTTGATGCAATCTTATCAATGTGTTGTACATAAGATCAGACCTCAATTCGCTTCAGTCACTTTCTGAAGGACAGGGTGGGTGTTTCTCCTACTCTTTCACATCATTCTTCTCTTTTAAAACTATTAACAGTAAGATTAACCCCCTGATTTTAAATACATGAGTGGTTTACCTACACTGGTTATAAATTATCTGAAGCTTTTCTGAGTCCATTTATTTTCCTCACCACTGGTTCATTCCCAGGCAATCTACCTGAGAACCAGTGACTAACTCTGAGTGGAGGAGATACAGTTTCCATTCTGCATAAAGAACTTTTTTCTTGCCTGCATTAGTCTAACCCATCCTTCTCTGTATGCTCATCCATTAGCAAGTTGGGAAGGGAAGGAAGATTCAAGTATCGGTTAGGTCAGAGGAATTACAATGAGTATGAAGAAAATGATCCAACTGGAGTTCATTGCAATTCACTATTAAAGTACAGCCATTAGAGGAAATCGTATTAGTGTGAGGTTTTGTACTCTAATACCACACAAATAAGCAGGATGGGACTTTGCAGCAGTAATTGAGTCACTGATGTACTCTTCTGAGATGCAGTGAGTCAATAATGAACTCTTCTGAGACGCAGTGCAGAAGGTGACTAGGAAAAATAGCTAAACATAAAGATGGGTTGTATCTTAAAGAAGTGTAATGCACACATTGATTTCAAATAAGCAGTCTTTAGTGACTGTACATTGAGTATTGGAAACATTGCAAGAATGAAGAAGTCAAAAAAGAACATCAAATTTTGAATTTTTGGATTTTGGAACATTGCTTTTCCTTCCTTATTTCCACCTGTTGGAAAGCTATCTACCTCTGTTCTCAGGTAGTCACAAACACTTTAGGGCATCTGGAGCCTTCTTTTGCAGAAAGAGCTAAAAAAAGAAGTTGATTCCCACCTAACTGGAACAGCTTCCCTGATTTCTGATTTCTTTAAGCAATACTTTCTTCTAAATATCCTTCCAATTTCATAGGAAATCAAGCAGTTGTATGGTAATTTTATTTTTTTTAAAAAGAAGGTTTTTGGTTAAATCAAAAAAAGATTAATACTCACTCTTATCACAAAAAGTGACAAAAGTTTAATATAAAATTAAGAATAACAATTTGAGTAAAGTCTTCTATTAATGTAGACACAATTATATCAGTAGGGTTACAATTACAGGGTCACCACTAAGGACGAAAATATTTTGAAATGTGTCTTTGACAGACAAAGTAAAAATTTTCCTCTGAACCTTCGGTCCCCCAATATTTTCATGAAATTATTGATCAGCAATATGATGTCATGCTTAAGCACTTCTGGTTTTATTCATCTCTGATGCGCGTGAAATGATACTGCTTTATGCTTACTGATATTGAATTTCATCTTCCATTTTATTGCCTCGTCAGGCTGCTTTAATCCACTGAAATATCTGTAAGCTTTTCAACTGATTAACCACAAATCCTGTACAACTATGTTGAAAAGAATATGACACAGCTTGAGATAGGCCATATAAGTCATTAAATCTTCTCAGTAACAGTCTTTGCAAAAATTAACTTTTCATTCTTGCTGTTTTCCCTCCCTTCCCCCCAGCTCTCTGTAGTTATTTATGCCTCAAACCACTTTCTCTCTTATCCAATGCGTGCAGTTTCTTTAGAAGAATTTGGTGAGGAAGCTGTTTTGGAAGGTTTTTTAAAAATCAAAGTGTACTATATTGACTGGCTCATTAGAGGTGAATGCAGTGAAATCAACCGAGAAGGGGAAATATAAATAGTACCCTAAGCATGTAAAATGAATCATCATCAAGTAAGAAATAAAGGCCACAAAGGATTATACAGAGGGAAAAAAAGTCAACCAATAGTAAAAGACTTGTCAAACTCTGGCATCAATGTGGATTTATGCCTATATGCACTATGTCTAGCTAAATTATGATCAGAACTGAAGAGTTGTCAAAACATACCCTTCCAGCATGAGATAGACACAGAAAACTGTCATAGTCATGGGATTTTGAGAGCCGATGGGGGGCAGAAGCGGGAACCGTTGTCACTGCACATGCCTCGCTGCATGATGCCTCCCTGTACCTCGTGGCACGCTCAGCAGAGGTGCACCTCTGCTGATGCTTCAGCCCGTGCCTGACCTGTGTGGATCTAGAAGTCACAGCTGAGGGGTTTTATTATATTTACCAGTCTGTCCAAATCAGTCAGCCTTTGGGAATCCCAAGGGCTTTCCTCAGAGCCACAAAGAAAACTGACTGAGTAAAGAAAATAATGCTGTTGTTTGCTATTTGTTGTATTGTGATGATTAAAGATCCCTAAAGAGGCGTCTTACTCCAGTACTGTAAAAGCAATATAGCATAAAATATTGCACCTCTTAACACTATTAGATTCTAATTTTAAAAAAAAGCACACAAAGGAGTTAGTTGCCTTATTTCCTCACATTCTCTGATAGAACTGACAAAGTGGCTTGTTGGGTGTTGTAGAAAACTATAATTGTAAAAAGGTTTCTTCCTACATACAGAATTATTCTCTCTTCTAAAAGAGTATACTTTTTAAATCTGAAGCATTCACATCTTTACTTTCAGGGTCTGGTCAGTCCTCATTTGGGTTTAATTCCTAGTAACCTCAGTAGGAGACCTGGGACAGAGATAAGGAATGGCCTATTTGTAGCATATACTGAGAATTTGGACCACTGTGCTTCCAGGATCCTCTAAATTAAACCAGGAACTACATTTATGCCTGGTGTGCCCCCGAGTAGTGAGGCTGCAGAGATGGCTTGATTTGAACAACAGCTGTTACTTTTTGAGAAGCAAAGCATGCATCTCTCTCTGAGCACACTGTCTCAAATTCTTTGCCTTCACCTAGACTGCTCAAATTCATGCACTGGTTCACATGGCATGGTTCGTTGTCATGGTGAGTTACCCTGAGAAATTTTTCAGGTGCTGTCCCTATGTTGAGTGTCGTGCCCTCAGGGAGTCTAAGCAGAACAGTCCTTTTAATTCAAGCTTGCTGCCACCTCAGGGTGCAAAGGCAACTGCTGGGGTTAGCCCAGCTCCTCACCTATTGACAGAATGCCCTCAGCCAATGCAGCATGAGTGCTGTTTCCCAGCATATCTGCTGTTCCATTCATTAAACTGTATTTGGAGGGACTGTCTTAAGCATAAATGCTTCTTTCAGCTCTGCAGAGGAAGACAGGGGAACATTATTCCCTATTCTCAATGCAAGGTTGGATGGGACTTTGAGCAATCTGGTCTAATTTCCCTGACCATGACGAGGGTTTTGGAGACAGATGATCTTTTAAGATCCCTGCCAACTCAAACCATTATATGATTCTGTGTATGCAGAAAGAGGATGAGAAGACAACTTAAAGGTTTTTTCTAACCATTTCACTTGCCTGTAAGATGCAAGGGATTGAAAAGAACAAAGGAATTGGAACTGCAAGAGTCAGAAATTGAAAATCTGCTGAGTGTAGTGGAAAAGCAAGTGATGTCAAGAAAATAACCTCAAAGGCTAGGATTTTCTTTCCTTCCTGAAGATTTTGCTTATCCTTTAATCAGGAAGAGCTTAACACTGTGGTTTGAGAAATTTTATGGTTAAAAAAAAGTTCAGCTGTTCAACTGTGCATGTTGTGAACAGTTGAATTGAAAATAATTGTAGTCTCATTTTCACCTCTATAAAATTTATTAATAATGAGATTCACCTTGTAGCTAAACACAGAACGAAAGCATAGCCTTCTGATGTGTCCTGCGGCAGCATTAAAGAGTCAATGTGTGAAGCCTTTGGTGCTGCAACTCATTAGAACTACAGGTCAGGTTGTCACACAAAGTTTTGAGCTGTGGCTCTCAGGAACAAGACCACAAGCTCTCAGAAGAATTGCTGCACAGAAGCTTGTAATCCTACAGTGAATGGGCAACTCAAGGTATTCCTTTACTAGCAGACCTTGCTGGTGTGTGCCATCCATTTATTGAGAGATGGGGTGGGTATCAATTTAAAAAATCTGTCACTGTTTCAGTTTGATTTTATTTGATTCTTCCGTGTGTGAAAAAGAATCTTCCTTCTCTTTCTGACTCTGGCACGGGATACATGGTTTCTGTATCTGCAGAAACTGGCTAATGAACATGTTCTGGCAGCATGTTGATATTTGTTAAGTTATATACACTCATAGAATAACTTGTTATGAATGAGGCACCGAAAGAAACTGTGTAAAAGAAATGTGAGCCAAAGCTGTCACCTGTTCTCACAGTATAGTACCCTCACTTACTGTTGGCCAGCTGTCCTCTTGGTTTTCTCAGATCTATTTCCTCCCTTTTGCAGGATGAACAGCTTACAGAGCACCCTCTGCATAATAGTTTATAACAGCAAAGGAAATCTAAGAGTTGACCAAAGTGCGGCAGACATTCTCAAGTGAAAATAATATATATAGAGAGAGATATCTGGCTAAAGAATTACTAACACATATTCTTTGTAAAGAATTATGTCTCAATTAAAGATCTCTTTAGAACTACAAAAAGAGAGAAAAGCTTAGGAAGAAATCAATAAGTTATTGTACTCTGTTTGGAAGTATTTATGTCAAATTTGGAGTGTATAATTTTGTGCATTAAAAGCATCAGAAATGAAAAATAAACAATGGCAGAACTGTGAAGAAAATTTTTTGCAGATGACAGATAGCCCAGTTGAGTTTACTAACAAGTCACTACATAATTTCCTCAGCTACTACTTCATTTTACAAATTTTTAGGAGTTTTGTCTCTCCAAAAAAACAAGACATACACAAAAAAGGCAGAGAACAGTATTGCCAGAAAATGAATCCTTTGAAGGATCAGCCAGGACCCCTTGACAGAACACCAACTCTTTTGTAATGTTAGTACAGTCTTACTTATGTCAATGGAGACCCGCCAAGGTATCTGACAGCCAAATGTGACCCAGGGCTATTATTTGGTCTGTTTGGTAGCTATGAATGGGATACGCCACAACAATTTTCTCTGTCTGCAGCAGAGTTTCTCCTGATGAAATCAAATCAAATGAAGAGTAGCAAAATCTTCATTGAATGGAAACTTTCTAAAGGTGTTGTGAACACAAACAACTGCCTTTGTAGTAATGCTAAGAATGGGCCAATAGTTTTTTCCAAGAAAATTGAAAATGTGGTGTAATATCATGTGTACACTTGGAACTCACCTGTATTTGTGTATCTGTAGAGGATATTCTGTGCTGGTGGCTCTGAATGAGCCAAAACTGGAGGCATGGTTCTGGGTGGGATCTGTGAAGGAAGAATCAAAGATTTCAAGCAGAGCAAAATGAGAATTTACTGCAACACTATTAAAAGTCAGCAGCAGACAGGGTATACAGTGTGTATGTGTAGTCAGACAGACCTTTGGAGCACTGACCATCATTTGGATTTTATGTGGAAACAGTAGACATTGATGCTATTGAAACAGATTATCATGGAAAACTATTTAAGCAGTATTTGCATCTAAAAGGACAGTGTTAAGGTCATTTTCTACTTTACACATGGAAGACAGTAATGCTCAATGAAATACTTCAAATAATTTTGATTTTTTTCTTTTATTTCATCTTGTTAGCTGGTGTCTTGTGCTTAATTTAGTTCAGAGGGCCTTTTCTATTTAGTACTTTTTTTTCCTTTGTCTCTAAAATGCAGGTGGTCCGACCATACCAGACAATGTCCAATCCCATGAGCAAGCTGACAGTGCTCAACAGTATGCATTCTCATTTTATTTTGGCTGACAATGGCACTACTGGTAAATATGGAGCAGAGGTGAAGCTTCGTAGACACCTGGAAAAGCACATTTCACTTCAGAAGATAAATACAAGTGAGTAACATTTGTCTTGTATTGCTCTATAATTGCAATTATAAGAAAAAAACACTGAGTATAAAGAAGCAATAAATTCTGCATATTTGAGGGAGTAGTTCTACTGTCTAAAATGGTAAGGATGAGCTAATAAAAGCAAATAGTGATGAGCAAAGAAAATAAAATTTTATTTTAGAGTACGGTGAGTAAAGGCATAGCTCAAATAGCTGGATTTGTTTCCAGTAAATGTCAAACAATATTTCTCAAAGTTTAGATTCAACTTAGGTCTTTGATAGCCCCATCTCCTTGGAACTGTGTACAGTTAGGTTCTCCTTCATTTTGTAAAAAATATGGTGAAATTAGTACAGTTAAAGAAAAGAGTTACACACAGTAAGGGAGAGTTCTTTATGATAAAAATATTTTTCAGGTTAAATACCTATTGATATTTAGAGGCAGAGAGAGTTTTCCATGGCAGTGTTGCTATACCTTTTCACTATATTTATTAGTTCTTCCTAGGCACCTGTCATTAGCCAAAGACAGAGGCAGAATATGAGGTTAGATGGTCCTTTCACCTCATCTTTTACAGTCCTGATGATATCACATCATGATCAGACTGAATCCCCAGTTTTTCTCTGAAAGATATATTTTTTCTTTTGTAATCATGTACTACTTTCCTACATAAAATAAAAAGTAAATAGTCATCTTAGTAAGCGTTTCTGTTTGGATAAAATAAAATATGACATCTCAATACTAGTATTATTATTTCTGTAGTTTATACATGCTTACTTTATATGGGGAGTTAATTTCTATTCTATTTTTAGTCTCACAAACAAACCTCAGTTTTGTACCTGCATAAGATTTCTTTAGGAACAAAAACAGATATAATTTTTCAAAAGTGACCATATGCACAGCCTCTATGCTGATAACTCTCTTTAAACATGAAATTTTTAGGAATGGTGAAACTTTTTGTGATCTGGGCACTTGAAATGGGAATGAGACTAGAAAAAACATTTAGAGCCTCAGACAGCAGATGATAAGAAATTACAGCCAGGCCCAATGGATGAGCCTCCAGACTTTGGTGGTTCAAGTCAAATGCTTGCCTGACTTCTTCAAACATCTGCAAAAAATGAAAGATTTCTCTTTTCTGGTTTCTCTCTGCAGCACCCACACCCACACATACCCCCCCACACAGAAAGGAGTATATATCTTCCTTTTCTCTTCACTCTTCTCTGTGACAGAGTATCATTTAACCATTCCCTTCCACATATCCACCTCTTATTAACATGAGGACGCTTGGATATCACAACACTTCATGAAAATAGAAATGTGAAAAAATTGTTCAAAAAGAAGCCTGATAATAAGAATTGTACATCTTGGTCCAAAATCATCCAGAATGTTCCTGCTACATTTTGTTTTCCTTTGCTTTAAAAGAAGGTGACTGAGTCCTGACCACCCTCTAGTTAGTAGGAAGTTGACCATATGGAAGAGAGAAAGACCACCTGCCTTGTTGGGTCAGCCAAACAGATGGCCACTTTCTGATGCCTTTCCTTACCCTCATTTCTAGCAGAGCAATGTAGATCCTTCACCCTCTGTGTGCCAGGGCATTTCTGCAAAGGGATCTTTTTCCAAGTGGGAGTGTGCAGCCATGCATGTACGTCATTATTTACCATTTTCCAGTTCTAAGCATGCAGAGTTCGGGAAAACACTGACAGCATCAGAAATTTGTTTGCTGCAGAGTCAGGAGCAGGTGCAGTTTTAGGTAGTCACCAAATGAAAGAGTCTGCTCTAGACAACAGAACAGATTTAAGAGCTAGTAAACAATTGGTGACTTCTTATTTCATAGCCTGTCCCTGGATGATAGTGCTGAAAGTAGATTTTATTCTTATTTTTAAGCCTGCCTTTTACAAGCTAGGCTTGTCATTTCTTTTTATTTACTTTCCTTTGCTTTGACTGTGTTTTTCTCCAGTGCAGTGATAGCTCTCCTGGATATTTGCGATCACACACTATACACAAAAGGAAACTTCAAACTTGTTCTCACACATCAGAGACACAGAAAATTTAAGACAAAATAGGATCATTCAGTATGTCAGATAATTCTGAAAGGCTCATTCAACAGTATCAAATAAGTGTACTATTTAAGAATAATTATGATCAGCATCATCATCTTCATCATCATCTTGCCTTATGCTCTTTATAAACATCAGAGAAAAGATTTTATTGAATACTCTGTTTTTACTCTACCTGTTTAGGTTTTGCTAAATCCATAGCTCTTATTTTGTCCACAACAAATACTCAGGATTTAAAAAATGCTTTTCAGACAAGCAGAGGGTACAGTGACACTGGTGGGTCAGTCTGAGTCTGCAGGTTCAGCACAGAGTCATTCAGTTTTGCAGTTAGCTGGAGGTCAACTATAATGCTCAGGGCAGACTTTTCTTATTTTCGCAAGTGAAGACTGTTCTAACACAGCCCAGCAGCCATCTCTTGCAGTGAGACACAAGTTGCCTCAAACTCATGGAGTTTCAAAGCACATCATTTTGTAGTCATAAATGTTGAAAGTAAGAAGAACTTTCTTGGAACTGTTTCAGGATCCAAAGGAAATATTGAAAGTGATCTGATCTGAACTGTTTCTGGTTTCCAATTCACACAAACATTTAAAAATTGTTCTAATTTTAAACAAAAAATTGATGCTGAAACTTTTCTTTACCTCTACTGTATGCTGCCTGAAAAACAGAGAGACCACAGACATTGGAACCTGTGCCCTTGTATTTAATCTTTCTTCTTTATAGAATTAGTTAATGTAGTTGAGTTTTGGTAAACCTATGAGCAAAATTTACCTCTGACTAAGGAATTGATGGATAAAGTTGGGTGATTTGATTTGGTAGAGAAGGCAACTTAGACAGTGTAATATGTCAACAATATCTGTTCATGTGACCCGTGGACTTCCCTTTGTCATCCTATGCCTGAGAATATATGAAGGGGGCTGGGAAGGCAAAGGGACGTTCAACTGTCATCACTGGCATCTTCTCTGACCATTGTACCATCATCAAATGCATTGGAATTCTCATTCGATTCAGATTTTTCCTTCATATTTTGTGCAGTCCTAGATACATTTTCATAACTACATAGCTGGGAAGATCTAGGTACAGACTTCTTTCTAGGAGAAGAAGCCTGCTGCAAGTTTGACTCCTGTGAAATTTGAGTAAAACTTAGAACTGATTGCTTAATTTCAGCTTTTGCTGGAGATTGGAAACTTGATATTGGTTATTCAGGCAATGGATACAAACATATCTCAGAAAGAGCTGTGAAAATGCAAGAAGGATAAAAATTGTTCTTGAAGCACAGACAGATACACAATAGATCCACACAAGTGGATCTATAAATTCCTTCCATGGACTTGACTTTAAACAGATGAGTTTGTTGAAAATATATGTCTTTTCATATGATTGATACAAGCAAAATTGTACAGGTCATTTCAGCTCCCTAATGTTTGGACATTTCAGATGTATTGAATTCACAAAGCCAAAAAACTAAGAAAAAGAGATTATTTTAGGATTAATCCATTTTAGCCAAATTTCTGCCATTCTATGTCTCACCTGTTGTATTAGATATGTTGACGAATATACAAAATATGATAAGGAAAAGCACCTTAATATGTAATATGAGATAGTAATAAAATTTGGTTATGTCACTGTGATAACTTTCTAAAGTGCTGCCTACAATATGTGGTAGTGTTCACATCCAAAGTGAGCCAGGGAAAGTACCAAGGAAGATTAGACAGAATGTGAGAATTTCTGAAACTGTACTTGTTCCTGTGACTCTCAGGCCATTGCCTATAGGTGATGAGCTCCATGAAAAGTGAAACCACTTAGGTCCTGTAGTGCTAGCCTAATGAGCAGTTGACTGTAAGGATAGATAGGGTATGTTTTCACTGAAATCCAAGAGGGTTCTTGTGTGTGTGTCTTTGAACTTTAAGTGCCAGCTTTGAATATTGTCATTGTACTGAAAGTAATCAAGTGGGTTGTTGATTGAATGCTTTTGAGACTCACAAATCCCAGCTTTTAGTCTTACCTGGACTCTTCCCATGTCATGTTTCTTCTGAGGACTCTGTGAACTTTGTCATTTTGCTAAGACAAGTATGAAAATCAAAAGATGGTGCCATAAAATTTTTATTGTTATTTCCTTTGGAGAAGTTTTTAGTATCAGCTCAATATGAAACGAAGATATGGTTCCAGGTGTCAGGTCCACAGATTTTTCTGTGAATGCCACATTTGATAGCATGGCAGATACATCACTAAGCAGATTTAGAGAGGTGAGGAAGGAGCACTGAACAAATAAAAATGAGAGTGAAAGTACCGAGGTGAGTCAGAAGAGAAAGGAGAACACACTGGGACAAATGTAAAGTGATCATACTCTTAGTAAAGAGGAGAATTAAAAATAGAGGAGCTAAAAGAAGATTATGGATTAAACAGAAGGAGACAGAGAGGAAGTGAAAATGTGATTAGGATACCAAAAAGGAAATTAGAAAGATGAGAATGCAGAATGGAAGTGACCATAACATGGTCAAACATAACAAAGGGAATGAATGCAAGCTACAGAGGAAAAAAATAAAGATTAACAAAATAAAATTTATACTAGTAATTTTAAAATGTGTTTGGGAAGCATGAAAATAAAAAGGAGATTATAGCAAATGATATTCAACAAACCTGTGTAGAAAAAGCAAAAAATAAATTGAAAAGAAAAAATAAGTCAAGCGGTTGTGAGCTTTCCTTTATTAGCAATGGTTCTGTGTCATTCTGTCACACATAATCCTTTAGTTCTGTGAATTTGTGAAACAGAGCAAATATTTCTACCAATTGTTGTGTTGGTTTACCAGATGAGTTTGATTTCTCTAGACATAGAGCATGTAATGAGCCTCCAAACAAGTGGAAGTTCTACTTAGTTTCTGAATATAAAAAATTTTCAAGGTTTTCCAGAAAAGCGTAGAAAGAGTTTGAGCCCCCTTTTTTCTTTCTTTTCTTTTTTTTTTCATCTCCAAGTTTCTCTGTTCTTGTTATTGAGCAGTTCTTTAAGGATTAGAAGAAATAACCATCTAATCTTTGCCATATCTGGAATAAGTAGTTCTGCTCTGGGGAAAGGGTGAGGAAAAGGGAGAACTGAGTGTGAGAAGTGCAGCTATGTGAAGTTAAGTTTTAACTGGTTATGACATCTGGGAAACGTTCCTGTACTTCTGGGAAATAAGACCCAACATCCCTTTCCATCATCTTGTGAAGGCAAGCTATATTCCCTTTTTCCAGTCATGTTCACTTAGTAGTTAATAATATAATTGTTCTAGTGGTAAGCATATTGCAACTGTGATTTGCAGAGCAGAGGGACACAGATCTATTACATAGCTGGGAGACACAAGTGATCTTACCTATTTGCGATTGCTATTGATACTTTAGCCAAAAATGTGTTTCCTACACATCAGGAACTGTTTTCAAAGGGGCCTGAAGGCTGAAAATAACTGTCTTGAAAAAATACAAGTGGTGATGTATTTCAGTGTAACCTAACAGGAAGCATCTGGATTATTTTAGGATGTTCTATGTTATGATTTAGCCTTTCTGAGCCAGTTAGGACCACAGGAAGTACCATATAGTTGTTCAGAGGTGATGCAGATACACATTAGTGTGGTCAAACCTTTCAACAACCATTGTAAATCCAATTTTAAATCTATTTAAGCATCACTTACCCTGTGGCTAGACAAGCTCTATAAACAAAGAGCAATATTTGTTGACTCTGTATTACTGTAAGGCAAATATTAGTTCAGAGATTAAAAATCATTTTCCTCAAACTTTTAAGCTTGCACTAGGTGGATTTCTGCTTATCAAAATTCCAGGACATGTTTAATTTTTTTTCCATTCTGTGTACGTATCTCTCACTAGGGTTTCCAAGTACTGTATAAGCACTTGGACCAAAATGTTTCTGAAAGCCACAGGTTTTGTGTGGTGTACTTCTTTCAGCCATTGTTGATACATCACACTGCTACATACTCTGCTTGCCCCATGAAGCATAGCAAAAGCCTGGAAGTTGCACTTTTAAGACATTTGAACTAAGGAGTTTCTTTGGTTTTCTGTAACTTACCAGAACCCCCAAGTTCCAACTTGAGTTTCAAGATGCCTTAAGCTTCGTAAAGAAATCATAAAGAAATGCTATTTTGCCCTGTTTCAGATACAAATTATTAATGCTTCTGAGGTGATTTTCCCTCACAAAATTGTAGTTCGTCATATATATTTAGGTTAAAACTAAGACCAGATCTGATCAAAAGATAGTTCAAAGCTGTCAAAGATCATGTAAACACATAAATATTTTTATTGAACTTCACAACACTTGATCAGTTTTCCACCAACAATTAAATGGGATTTTCTACTAAATACTTCTGATAAACAATCCTTGCATTATAAAATCCTGAAGTATAACCTCATCTGTTGAATTAATAGCCTGTACCTTGGAACATGTCATCTGTTTGATGCAATTAAGGTTTTTTTACACTATGGAGCATTTGTGCTAAACAGTCTGTGAAAAATGGTCTGTATACAAGCCTTTGAGTGCACTGTGCACAAGCAAACACTTGCAGGAACACAAACATGTTGACTTGTATTTTTGGACTTGTTTATTTGTCAGCCAGTAAGAGAGCATTGAGTTTACCACCTACAAAAGCCATTATCCTGAGAGAATTTTGCAGTTAGAATGGTACCTCTTGCCCAGAAATGGTAGACCTTTTGCAGGATGTACACAAGTTAGACACCTGAAACAAATATAAAGTGTGCCATAGAAACTTTCTGCTACTGAGTCCGTCATGTCATTATCTGATATAGGTACATGAAAACCTGTGATTTGATGACTAGTGGAGAAACCTGCTAATTCACATACCCCACCACCTGCAGTACATCCAGGTCCAGGAAGGTTTAGTAACCTGTGGAATCCTAGAGGGTAGTGCTGTGCAAAACTGTAGAGGGTCCTTGATCATGCAGATATGCTTCTTTCATGAAGACCTGATGAGCCATTCCAGCTCAATGATACCTTATACATCCCTGTCCATGCCTATGGTAGGTTCAGGATTTCTAGGAAGGACAAGAACCCGGTTTGCACAGATTGCAAATTGTACAGATGAGCATTGTGTGCTTCATCAGGAAAAGATTTTGAGTTGTCAGGTTGACTGCACATGCTGTGTGAAGGTTTGTGGAGGCTTCCTCTCCCCCTCCTTTGGGACAGTTTGGACTCAGTATATACATGCTACCTCTGTCTTATGTGTACCATAAGTGTGGAGAACTTGCTCTAAGCTGGACACTGTATGTGAGATTTGACATAGGTTTCCAGCTGCACACCACTTCTGTGCTAGCCATAGTGCAGTAACCCCTCCAGGGGGACAGACACAGGCCCCAACATTCCAAACAAATCCAAATAATTACAAAATTCTCCAGTCAAAATTTCCAGGTAGAAAAAGGAAAGGATCATAGGGAAACTCACCCCAACACATCTGCCCTGATGAAGGAGCAAAAGTGGCCAGCAGGAAATCAACTCAGATGTGCCTACCACCACCCTCTGATAAGATGTAGAAATTAGAGACATTAGAGACTAGAGCCTTTCAGTTTTATTTGGCTGAACTCAGGGCTGAACTTGGAGATAGTACACAATATAGTGATATGTCCCAGTTACTCTTATAAGCATGCTTAAAAACATGAGTAGCAAATGCATTTTGTAGTAAATGGGGCATTTTACTCACTTGTTG
This sequence comes from Neopelma chrysocephalum, assembly GCF_003984885.1. Lineage (NCBI taxonomy): Eukaryota > Metazoa > Chordata > Aves > Passeriformes > Pipridae > Neopelma > Neopelma chrysocephalum. The sequence continues at coordinate 1,306,830 of NW_020925302.1, forward strand.
GTCTACAAAAATGTGGGTAGCTCATGTTTAACTCTTCATAAAAAGAATTAGTAATAATTTATGAGACAGTTATACATTATTTATAAATATACTCACATTATAAAATATTCATGTTTTTCCAAGAACTGGGAAAACAAAGTAGGATTTCTGCACGGCATGGCAGATTTTTTTTAATCCCTTTTCACACAGTACAGACATTATGCAGCTTTTCCATTCTTCCATTTCCAAAGTCATTCATTTCTTCTAGTTTATTATTTTAATTTACATATGCATGCACTACTGCTGTGTCAAGGGGAAAATTATATTATTTTTCTGTATAATAATATGAAGGCCTACAAGTTGCCACTGGTGCACATCAGGAAAAATGTTCTGATACGTACGTAGCTTCCTAGAATCACAATTGCCGGAAAGTCTCTCACTGATTTTGTTACTGGCCGCAAAGGCAATAACACAGTAATGAAGCTTTAAGTTGACTGTATAAATCCTTGTCACAATATTGCAATCTAGTTTACGATACTGCACCAGCAATATCCACAATACCTGACACTGTGAATAACTTAACAGGCTAGTCTACCCTGCAAAAATCCATACTTATTGAAATACTCAAAATACATGTTCTAGAGATTAATATAGTGATGAGGCTCAAGTCTTTGCTACTATTTCTTCTTTTTGCATGAATCATTATATTGAATGAAAATAATAACACTGTTTCATCCATATTCTGTTAATGAAGTCGTGAGAGACTACCTGTCTTTTTGCACTAATAGCAGGAGTACTAACAATTCAGTATGTGAATTGGAGACTTTATTACATGAGAAACAGTAATATGCCAGTTCATATGAGATGTTTCATACATACCTGCTCTTGAGTACTGAATCCGAAAAATCGGTCTGAGAAACTGCTCAGAGACTTTTTATCTTTAAGCAGCAAAGGTATTTATTAGCAGCGCTGGGAGCAAGCCAGCTATTGCTGGAAAAACTTGCTCGCCGGCTTCACACAAAATCAGCCATTTTATACAATTTTTCAGGTGTGATTAAGTGCATATTCAAGTGATTACAGCATCTATTCATACATATTGATAACAGGCGGAGTATAGGTGGAGCTCAGGCGGAGCTTGGGGCGGCGCTTCTCTCTATCCCCAATTCTAGGGGGAGATCCCATCTTCATCCCATGGGTAGGGGGCGTATTCTCATCTTCCTCAATCCGACCTTTCTTCCTTTCCATTGTTCTTGACCCGCTCGCTCAAGCTTGGAGAAAGCTCTGGCTCCCAGCCTATTTCTCCTATTCAAATGTCTACTTTAGCTTACTGAATCTTAATTTATTGCCTCTAGGCCCATTACATGTACCTTTAGCACTCTGTTAAGCTTTGGTCCAGTTAGCAGTACAGAACAAATCGTTTTGAATGTAAGTAACTTGTTAGCAGGCCCAAGTTTCTTAGTTAACTCTTTTGGGCTTACCCTCCTGTTTCAGTACAAGCTGAGTATTTCTTTTGAAAATCTGAGAAAAAATACATCTGGCTAACAAATTTTTTTTAAAGCGCGGAGTACATATTCAGAGACCACTCTTAAGTACAAAAAATCTTTGATTTTGGAATCCAGTCTTTACTATCTTGAAACATAATTTACAAAGTCATAAATGTCACGGTGATAACACAATAGTCAGCTTTCACAGCTAATATTAAGTCCACAGATATGCTGTTAAACAAGAATGTTTCTCCATCATCCAGAAGGAAAAGGAAAAAAGATTTGCTGAAGCCAAAGCTCGTCCTAGAAATGCTGAAACAACAATGAACTAAGTAAATTTAAAATAAACCCTCCATGTAACTATCAGATTTCCATAATTTTTCAGATATTTAAAAATAACGCACTTGCATTTAAAAGAGGTTTCTCTACAAAGGATGTAAAAAAAAAAAAAGCCGATTAACATGTAATTTAGTGCCTTGTAAGAAACAGAAAAAAATACCCAGATCTGTGAAATTGAACTGTGCTTTTTTTGTGTTTGGAAAACAACACCGACTTGAGAGTCTTTCCTGATAATAGTACTTTGTCCTATACCACACAGGATTATCTGCAATTTTAGAATGAACAATATTTTAGTGGAGTGTATTAATGCTACTCTCTTTCCTGTTAGTAAAATGTGAAACACACAGTTTTTAAGGTTGTATACTTTTAGAGTACTTGCTTAGTGAAAATAGCAGTGTTTTTGGACATAGCTCAACAATATGAGTGCTATTATAGTTTTGCCCAGACTTGGGCAATTTTGTGTGAAATTCCACAAAAAAACATGAAGGGAAGACTTTTTCCTTGTTGATTTATTGGACTGTCCATTTTAGTGCTTGGCACAAAGTACCCACCTTCTGGATGTGTGCTAGGAGACAGCAGTTCCAGTACTGTAGTCCAGTTTTTCATCAGCACGGTTTTATTTTGGCATTGCCTCCTTTCTGACAATCTCAACTCAGGCAAGAAACTCTTTTTATAATTATGTCCTTGATATTGTAAGGAATGTATTACCTTCACATTTAGCATCTCACCTCACAGCCTGACATTATCTTTCCAAATGAAATGGCTGAAACAAAAGGCTCCCTGTGGATATATCAGACACTGCCAGCCCCCTCTTTGCAGACTATTTTATAATGTGCATGCACAAACTGAAATAGACCTCTTACAGAGAATTCGTGATTTTTTTATTTCTGAGGAGATATGGAGATCTAGAAAGAAAAATACTTTGGTTACCAGTTAAAGAGAAGTCTGTCAGCTACCTCATTCCCAAGGTCAGAGGTTCTGTCTTGCTGGTATCATGAGCCAACATTTTTCAAATTGTCCCAGTGTTACATTAGGGCAAAGCACAGTCATTTCTCAATTTCATGTATTCAAAATAGTTGTAAATGCGGTGTTAATATCTAATCAGGAACAGTCAGTCAAGTGCAATTTTTCTGCAGACCCCCTGCATTTATTTCCAAATTTCTAATATTTAGCAGCAAAGAGGCATCCAGGAATTTTTGGTCTCAAACCACCTAAAAGTTTAATGCAAATCTGCTCTGCGTTTTGCCTGAAAGTTATTGAGCTGCAGACATCTTTGGTAAAAGTAGCTAAGTTTTTATTCTGAATTGAATATAAAGTCACAAATCACTTAAATGTGATTGGGAACATCATAGAAAGCTGAGAATGTGGTAATTCCCATTTATCCTTTTTTTTAAATTTCTAAGGTACTCAAGTAGACATGACTTTTTTTTTCACCATGTCTATTGAATTCCTTTCATGTTGTGGATATCATCATTGCTCAGAAATTAACCATCATAAATCTGGGAAAGTTCATAGCATTAGGATTCAGACAACTGTAGTCTAGAGGGCTCTCCTGAAAGCCGGAAGTGCTTTGAAGAAATATTAACAAAGTATTATTAAATGATTTTAAAATATTACATCTAATTCCAGAAATTAACTGCCTAATTTGCCCTCCAAACTAAAGAAAAAATATATTTTTCCAAACCAAAATTATTTATGGAGAATAATGAAAACTAAAAAGAAAAAAAATCTATTTGCTGAAACTCAGGGAGAATTTCCTGAAGGAAAATGAGATACAGAAGTCAATTTTGTGTCTATATCTTTTCTGTTTCACAACAAAATCTAGCAGAATGATAGAAAGAGTTACACTTCAGTCTGAAACTTAATTTTATATGATAAATCAAGGTTCACATGAGCTTTTTTTTAATCTCAAAGCTATGAAGTTTCATTGAAGACTGAATTTGGAGAAAAGTAGTTTTATTTTACTATCCTCACTGCCATCTGATTAACCAGAGTGAAACACAACTGGAACACTTGCCGAGAACTTTTCATGCCATGTACCATTTGTGAGTGTAACAATTTATAAAAAAAAAAGAACAAAAAAGGAAAATCAAAGGTTGTAAGAGGAATATTAGACATGCTTTCAAATGACCAGTTCATTGACCCAAAATAGTTCCGCAGTTTAGACTATATTATTAGAATTCTTTAGCTGATCAATATTTAGTAGAATATACTGAGAATGAACAGACTTCCAGTAGAACCTGCTTTAGGAAGAGTTTGAGATACATAAGGCAACAGTGACTATAATGATTATTGAGCATCATTTCAAACTCAGAAAGTTTTTCCCTTTTAGTCTTACAAGAGGGCTGTATAGACTTCACTCCTCTGATAAGCAGAAATCTTCTGAACTCCATGTAAAATTATTAATGTCTAATGTGCTGTACATCATAGGGATATTCAGACACAGTGTCTTTCACCCTTCAAGTTTCTAAGGAAGATGAGCCAAATTCATTGAATCTCATAAGATGAAGTCTTGATTCCCCATATACTCCTTTTGGCTTTTTCCTGTGTTTATTCCAGTTTGTTCTTTCTGAACATCCATGAGCTTAGGTACATACAGTATTTTGCGTGGAATTTGATGACTGGCTTACACAATGTCACTAGAGTGCCCCTATTTCCAGCTAAAAATATTTTGCCGTGTGTATTCCAGGATCAAACCTCTCTTCATGGTCTTGCTACACCAAAGACAGTTCTCTTGTGATCAGCTGAATCACGTATTTCTCTTTTCTACTATTTCCTCCTAATGAGTTCCCACTTTACAGCAGAATTTATTAAACACCGAGTAAATGACATTGCATCTGGTACTGTGAACTTTCTCAATTTTTGTTAATTTCAATGTCATGCAGACCCAATTTGACTGTTACTGAGAATACTTCTTAACATTATCTTATTAGAAGATGTCTACATTAGGCAGAGCAGCAATTCAAGGAAGTCTTTAGCAGTAATAGAAAAAAAAATAACCCTTGAGCTCTGTATAAGTCATTCTGTTAATGACCTTGTTATATTCTACCCTTCTTACTCTCTTTCATTAGCCTACATTTTATAACTTGTAGTTTTCTTAATATAACTACCACACACTTTTACTTAAGTTATATAATAAAAACCCACAAACTAACACTAGATAGAGGCATAACTACATATGCTGAGAGTCACTCCAGGAAACAAAATATTTGTTTGTAAAGTAGTTTAGGAGGTGCATAGAATATTCTGCTGTTGCATATAAGAACTAGGGATTTTTCTTTCTTTCTTCAAGAACAGTTCACTTCATTTTTGACAGTAATTCAAATTCTTAAAATCATTTGACCTGTGAATGTTTCTAGAGGGTGCAACCAGATTTAATGTTCCAGCCTCACAGGCTTACCTTTGCTTCTGGGGATTGAACCCACTCTAAATGAAAACTTGGGCAGACACATTAACATCTGCTACCTGTCCTCAAGCAGCTTTTCCCAAACCAACCATTAATGGTCTAGGACACTCTTTTTTTTTTTTTTCAGTGAAATGTCAAAATTTTGTGCAAAATGCATATTGTTTTTAGGAAAAGCTAGTTTAAAAGGAAAAAAACCTTTCTACTGGAAAAAAAATGCTAATAGAAAATGTTCAACTACTTCTATCACCTGAGTCTTTTTAAATGTTCCCAGTCTCAAGTGGTCAAGAAGTAAATACCATAAAAGCTTTTTCAGGTAGGCTAACACCAACCTAGTGTCAGGTTGCCTTTCAACAAATCCATACAACCTTCCTGGCAACTGCAACTTTTGCAAGGCACTCACATACAATTACACCATCAGTGCTTGAAATAAAGATGTCTTTCCTTTAGTTCAGCTCTCTGAGTAACATCCCTAGTGTGGGGTCTGCAAATCAAGGATGTGCTGCAAATTTTAAGAGAATTCAGAGAGAAACTGTGAGACCTAATTGAACTGAAAAACAAGTATAGCACTGACTTGTAATAGAATGTGTTTAGTTTATCAAAGAGAAGGTTGAAGGGCTATCCATCTACAACCTCAAAGTGGATCAAATATTGCAAGAAAAATATCATAGAGCTGATTTTAAAACAACAAGCAAAGCTATTGGAAGACCCAATGATGGGAAACTGATACCATGCAAAACCTAGACTACAAGCATGATTATGAACATGTTAGGAAGAAATGCAGTTCTCTATGTGTCCAAGCCAGTATTTCATCTTTAAAAGAAAAAAAACCAGATCTATTTAAATATAAGTCTTGTATTTAAAACAGAAGATAATTCTAGAAAATACTGGTTTATACGCTGGAAGTGACAAGATGACTACACTGATCCCACCTGTCCTTAAAATATCTGATTTTCTGAATGCCATTTTCTCTAGCATAACACTGTGCAGTCATAATGCAGTTATTTGGTCTGATATTTTTTTCTTCTGTCTTCTGTTATGTTTTGTTTGCCTTGCTGGCTTTGCATTTTTTTGTTTCTTTTTTGGGTTTGTTTTTTTTTGTGTGTGTATGGTTTTTTGTTTGGTTGGTTGGTTGTTTTGGTTTGTTTTGGTTTGTTTCTTTCTTTTTTTTACTCCAGGAATTGGTCAAGGGGTGCCAGTGGTGGCCCTTATTGTAGAAGGAGGTCCCAACGTTATCTCCATTGTTCTGGAGTACCTGCGAGACACTCCTCCTGTTCCCGTTGTGATATGCGATGGCAGTGGCCGGGCATCTGACATCCTTGCTTTTGGGCACAAATACTCTGAGGAAGGAGGGTAAGTGATTTCCTAATGTATGTTCTTTCTCTATCCACAATTCAATTTGATGGTAAGACAGAGATCAGGAAATTATTCACAATGTAGTGAAAATAAACTGCTATCATTGATATGGGTGAAATGTTGAAGGCATTTAGAACAAAACAAAACAAAATAAAGACTTAAAGCACCACTAACAAAAGTCTACATAATAAAAAAGGCATAGAAATTGTATCGTATAGTTACTTACCGTGACACATAGCACATAGACAAGTACAGTGTCTGGTGTCTTGCATTTGCAGGTCAAAGGATTCTGTCAAAGGGCATGGGGAATTACTTTCACCAGCTTAGAGATGCTTTCATTATAATACAATGTACCACTGTCTTCAGGCTTCTTTTAGTCCCACGTATTCATATAAGCTAGTTTGTATTTGTCTTGCCTACTGAGCATGACTCTGCACACCTGTCTATACTCACACATGACTGCTAGTGTGCCGGTCTGTATTTTGCCCTGTCCCACCTTCTTTGCAGAATCTCAGTTGGTTCCTCATCCATCCAAAGGCAGAGGGCCATGCACTTCAGCTGTTCTTACATAAAGGGCAACTCCAAATCGTCTCCCCAACCTGTCTTTTTCTAAAAGCTTGTATCCTGTAGGCACTTCCTTGCTTACCTAAAGATGATGTGTGTGAACCTGCTTAAGCCCTATTTTTTTGATTTTGTGATCCCTTCCCATCACATCAGTCCAGGCTCATCAACCCTGTGCATCATGCTCCCAGTAGGGCTGCTGAGGAAACTCTGTCCCTACCCCAGTATTCCTGCTTTAAACCCCTTCTTACCAGGTCAGCCATTTTAGCAAAGGTAACTTTGTCCTGCTTAGTGAGGTGGTTTTCATCTCTCACAATCAGTCACTGGTTTTCAGACAGGTCCCATGGTCACAGAACCCTGTCACTAACACCAACTCTGCAGGCAGCTATTGACTGATATTATCAGTGTACCCCTCCTCACGCCCTTTCATTTGACCAGCAAGGATGAGAACACCAGTCATGCTCTTCACTGCTGCTCCCAGGTTCCACAGTCACTTTACCTATTCTTCGGGTTTCCCCTTACAGTATCATTGGTGACCACGAGGAAAACAGTAGGGGGTTAGACAAGCTTCAGCAGTCTCCCCAACAGGCAACAAGCCTCTGTAGCTGATAGGCCAGGTTAACAGATGAGTTCTTCTGTCCCCTACAGCTAGGAGATGCCCACTATAATCAGTGAGTGATTCCTCCTGATGGTCTTGCACAGGTTAGATTCAGGTGGCACAGATCCTTTGCTGGAGTTCCTCTTCATATGGTTCCACTTCAGCCTGTTTTGTAGTTGTAAATTGTTAAGTGGTGCAGGTGCCATACTTTTTATGCCAGCAGTCACCAGCTTTTATCCTTTGCTTTATACAGAGGTTGCACTTACCTAAGTACTAAGTGTGGACACTTCCTGCATCTGTATTGCAGTTGGGGACTAGGACTCTTCAAGCTGTTGCATTTCAGAGAAGATCCTATTTCCTTTTCAACTTTACTGATGGTGGGTAGCCTTCTCACTTCCTTCTGCAACTCCTGTCCTTGGAGGTACAGCTCTTCCAAGACAGCAGATCTACAGTAAAGAAGGCCATCTCTCCTGGCGTCAAGAATAAGACTGCAGCCCAGGACTTGTAGATTCACATCTACTGCTGAAAGCTCCATCTATTTGGCATCAAAGCCTCTACTCTGACAGGGACAGCTGCTCCAATACCTGGAGAAAATTGCTCTCTAGCATATCACCACCACACTTGAGACTATTTATGCTTGAACAAATTCATCTGAGGCCCCCTTTGCATCCTCTTGCACAAGCTACTGCACAAGCTTGGCTGTACTCTTGGTCTGGTTCTTTGATAGCCCTTTCCCAGGCACCTGTTAACGAGTGCTGGACCCTCCCTCATAAAGGGTGAGTTGCAAATAAGGCTGCAGGCACCATAGATCAAGGGTAGAAGCATTCTCATTGGAAAATTCTGAAGATTTCTTGGCCCACAGCCTTGTGTATGCCCTAAACTAATCCTTACCTGACAGCCACAGTCACCCTCAGAGGGTTTCCAGGTGTTCTGCAATGATCATGGACTTTGTCCCCTCAAAGCTCCCAAAGGAGAACCCAGAGTCTGCTGCTCAGAAATAACAAATAAGGGAAAATTTAATAATTTCAGAACAAAACATGAAAGAGGAATTAAAACCCCCTTAGATTCTTATAACTAAGACTTGTTTCATGCTTTTTATCGAAGTAGTTGCTGTAATTTTATGGTTGAGATTCCTTGGGAGGGAACTCATTTTTGTATGTGTTAGACTGTGTGAACATATGTATTCACAGATACAACAGAGTTAAGCAAATAATAAAATATAAATCTGTAAGCACTGAGCTCTAGCCCAGTTATTGTTATGTGTTTTTAAAATAGATGTGTTCATTAACTTACTCAACCTAATACTCCTACTGGGAAAAAGATAGTTTTTAACAAATACCTGGATCTATTTTATATTCAGGTTCATGCATAGTCCAGTGCTGCATCAAGGATACATATGAGTGTGCTAGGTTTCATTGTATCTTTGAGAAGTTTTTTCTCTGTTGCCAGTGACCTCACTGATAACACATTTCACATAACCTTACTCAAATATGTTTTATCCATTTATCTGCTATGTACGTATATAGTTTGCATGAACCTTGTCTGTGTTTTGATGTCATCATGCCAAAAAATACAAAATGAATGAATTTATTTCAATATATAAAGGGGACTTAAATGGAAGCTGGAGAGAGACTTTTTACAGGGATCTGTGGTGACAGGACAAGGGGCAATGGCTTTAAACTGGAAGAAGACAGCTTTAGATTGTGCATAAGGAAGATATTCTTTACTGTGAGGGTGGTGAGGCACTGAAAGAAGTTGCCCAGAGAAGCTGTGGGTGCCTTACCCCTGGAATTGTTCCTGGCCAGGTTAGATTGGGCTTTGAGCAACCTGACCTAGTGAAATGTGTTCCTGCTCATGGCAGGGGGGTCGGAATTAGATGATCTTTATAGGTTCATTCCAACCCAGACCATTCTATGATTCTATGATTTTATGGTTCTATTTAATCATCACAAACTCCTATATTTAAGAAAGGCGATTGATAGTATCAATAGGGGCAGAACAGGCATTTTTAACCTGAGATGCTCAAGTCTTCCTTTGTGAAAGGTATTATTTTCCCTTACTATTGGTCTTCTTTCTGTGGGGGTCCTATTCCCGGTGGTTACTGCAGCATTATCAAACTGCAAAACTATTTGTATTTTTCACCTAGCACTAAATAGAATGCACAAGCTATGAAATTTGTAAAGCTAGCTAGTGGGAATTTCTGTGTGTTCACTCTGCTTCAGAAAACATCAGTCTAACATGCAATGACACAGAAGTGAAATGCCAGTATAATTTATATCATAAAAATATTTTATTCTTTTCTCCCCCCCGTAATCTTCATTTGAGTAGTGCTTAGCAATATCACGAGTATAACAAATAATTGCTCTGTTAACTGAGTTCAGCTACTAACTTTTCTTTTGGATGGAATCTAAGTAGGTTATACAAAACTGTGTCTATTAAACCTTAAATCAAGGTAATACATCCAAATTGCATGCAGAGTTTAATTCTGCAGTCCACTGTGCAATCAGACTATAAAGTCAAAAACCTATTTTAATTCTGGCAGCTGGCCAGGATCAGGGTCTTCTCCGAGATACAGTGTATCTTCCAACTCCTCTTACTGGGTATCTAATTTAAATCATTCAAAACCCACATCATTAATGGCAGAAACAAACTCACATGTATGTTGATATTGTCATGCTGGTTTTGCAATCTTAAATTCTCACTCACTGCAGCCCTACAAGGATTCATTCATTCTCTACATATAAGAATGGGTGCATGTGTGTACTAAGCACTACTGTGAGTTCTGTGATTTTTAAAGTTTATTTGAAAATTTGTGTCCGGGGGAAAGCAACTATGTCTGGAGGTGAAGGAGGACAAACACATCTCTCTGCTTGAGTTTTGATCAGTGTGGTGCCAGTCTATCCTTTTAGAGAAATCCTTAAGAGTGTTGGACAATTGCATATCTGCCCAACAGGTCCTTTTGTACTGGGTTTCAAAGAATTGTGATGTGCTTGCCTTCCCTCTTCATAATTTACTCTTCCTAAAACATTCCACATAGCAGAAAATATCAGTCAAGGTGCAGTACCCCTTTACACTGTCAATGCCTGTGTATCCTTGAAAAAATAGGAGATAAGCTTGAAATTGCCTTATTGTAGGCTTTTCTTGTGACAAGGCAAACATTTCACTCCCCAAGGGCAGTATTTGGGTACACTGTGTAACTGTGAGCAAGACTTCTCTGGGCTGCAGTGGAAGGAGGCTACCTGCAAAACAGAGAGCTGTACCTGCGCTGCCTTGCAGCAGGTATGTGGTGTACCACCAGGAGTGTTAGAAGGAGTGGTGAAGCACACTTTGAAGTAAAGACGTCTTTGGGGGTAAATCAGTTTTGAGGTCTCATTATCTCACCTCTTTCATTGAAGTTCCCGGGGGAGGAAAGGCTCATATGCAGTTTCCCACTGAGGTTTCAGCATGAATATTATATATGTAGAATTAATACTGGTGGGCTTTTTTAAGTTTATTAGAACTTTAATATCAGGGAGTACATATTGCCTTGGTCTGAAAAATCTTGAACAGAGTGTTAAGAATGCACTAGGTGGCTACATTTCACTTAAAGGAAATAAAATTCTCAGTAGTAAGCTGAGTAATTTCTTGGTACCTTCTGCATAATTTAGGCAGCTGTCTATGGACCAGATCTTTCAAATTGTCTCCAGTGCTCACTACAAAATCATATGCCATGAGTCTGAAAGATTAAGTGGAATGTTTATTATCTCCTCAAATATTAGGCATGGATTTTTAAAAAAATTCTTTCTGAGGAGTGTAGGCCAAAATAATGTCATTTGTGTCTTCTGCATAAGACAAAGCAATGGAGAAAGTTTTGCTTTGCTGTTTAATCATACAGTATATCTTGGACAGAACTAGATTGCCACTTTGTTTATGTTGTCTCTATTGCCTTTTCTTTCATAAGATCATAGAATAGTTTTGATTGGACAGCATCCTTTAGAGGTCATCTAATCCAACTCTCCTGCTATGTACAGGGACATCTTCAAGTAGATCGCGTTATTCAGAGGCCTCTCCGACCTGACCTTGAATGTTTCCGGGTACCTACCGCATCTCTGGGCCACCTGTTCCACTGTTTTATCATCTTCATTGTAAAAATCTTCTTCCTTAGAATATGAATCCTTACCTATAAATCTAATCTAAATCATCATTCTTAGTTTTAAAAACATTGTCTCTTGTTCTGTCACACTGCTAAAAAGTATGTCCCATCTCTCCTACAGGCACCTTTCAAGTACTCAAAAACTTCAATAAGGTCTCCTTGAAGCCTTCTCCTTCTCTTCTCCAGGCTGAACACCCCCAAGTCTCTCTGCCTTTTCTCATAGGAGAGGTGTTCCTCTGATCGTCTTTGTGGCCCTCCTCTGGACCTGCTCAAGCAGGTTCATGTCTTTCCTGTACTGTTGATCCCAGAGCTGGACACAGCACCCCAGAGCAGAGCAGAGGGACAGAATTCCCTCTCTTGATGCTGAGCACTCTGCCTTTGATGCAGCCCAGGAGACAGTTGGCTTTGTGGGCTGCAAGTGCACATTGCTGGCTCATGTCCAGCCTCTCACCCATCAACACCCCCAAGTCCTTCTCAAGAGGACTGTTCTTGATCTGTTCATCCCCCAGCCTGTATTGACACTGGGAGTTGCCCAAACCCAGCCAAAGGACTTTGCATTTGGCTTTGTTGAGTTGTTGAGTACCTCGGCCTCCTCCTCGTACATTGTTGCCAGTTTGCCAGCCTTGCTTACCAGGTGGGGTAAACACTTTCTTCAACCTTCCTTTTCTGGCTGACACACCGTAGAAGCCATTCTTATTATTCTTTGCATCCCTTGACAAGTTCAGCTCCATCTTTTCCTTGTCTTTCCTCACCCCATCCTACACAACTGGGCTGTGTCCCTATGTTCTCTCCAGGTTATCTGTACCTTTTTCCACTGCCGGTGCATTCCCTTCCTTTTAGTTTAACCAGCAGGACTCCACTCATCCATTAAAGTCTCTTGCCTTCCTTGCCCAATTTCTTTCACCTGAGGATCGCTGGCTCTTATGCTCTATGGAAAGTGTCCCTAAAAATCTGCCAGCTCTGGTCTGCTCCCTGAGGGCAATTTGCAAGGGCAGTTCTGCTGCACTGAGGGCAGTTTCCCAGGGGGTCCGACTGACTAACTCCTTGAGCAGTTACAAGGTTTTTTCTTTTTCCTAAAATTCAAGGTCCTGACTTTACTGTAAGGCCATACAGCTCAATTATGATAATCTGTTGTATAAAAGAAATGTTTTCTTAAAGCAAACAAACAAACAAAACAAACCCCCACCTCTTAGCAACAATTACGGGTAAATTTTTGTTCTGAAAATACATGTAGATGTACATAGTTCTACTTCAGATCAGAGATTTTTGACAGTAGGTATGTATATTCCATCAGCAATCCGGCTGCTCTGGGAAAGAAAAAAAAGGCTGACTTGACCTGGATTGGTAGGATAATGGGCATGTCTTAGGTATTTAGGGAATGAATTATCAGTTTTGAACTATGTGAGAAAGGAAATAAAAGAACAGGTAAAACTGTTGTTTCGTTTAGTCAGGAGCAAGTTACCAATGGTATTTTTTCCATGACAAATTAAGTGGAATTCAGGGAATCATGCCATCAAAATGCCCCAAAGAGAATTTTATTAGCATGTTGCAAAATATTTTTGGAACTGAAGCCTAGTAGAAAGATGATAAAAATGTCGACTCTAATGGAAGTCATAATTGTGGTGCTTGAGTCTGGTAAAGAGGGAATTTTATGCCTATGGAACCTTACGCATATTAGGTTCATAATCTGTGATAGAGGCTCCTGAATATACTGTACCCAAGTTAGTGGCCAAGAGTCTCCTGTGTTCCAGAGTCAAAGAGCCATCTCCTTTCCCTTGAATCTAAAAGTAGAAATCTGTGATTTGAAAAAGCATGTACTTAAGGTGTGTGTGTAAGAAAAGTGATTGTGTTTGCATAGCAGATAATTCATCACCCCACCTTCAAGTCCCGATTGTTTTGCTCACAGTAGTCTCTGAAGTTACTTGTTTTACACAAATTGGATTTAGTGTTTGCATCATAGATTTAGCCTCTAATAGCGTGCCGCAGTTTGTATTTGTCCCAGCTGGGTTGCACAATTGAAACATTTGCTACCTTCTAACATTTGTAGATTCCTAAGTAATAAATGTGATTTAGTCTTGATATGACTGATTTCAGTTTATACAAAACTATAATTGTTTTAACAGAATGATTACCTTTATTGTTTCTGTTTCTGATTAAAATCACTTCAAGTTTTTCATCTCACAAAGAGATTGAATTTGCTGTAGATTTGCAGACCAATGAGATGTTAAAGAAAAGCATTTAATAAGGCTGTGTGTGTTAGCCTGAGGGAGAGCCAGTTTCTGAATTGAAACTTCAGAGTTGGATTCTACACATTTTTAAAGGAAAATGAAATTATTATAAGAAAATATGATGGTTTTCATTCTGGAATCTCTGGAAATGTTTTCTGAAATTCTCCAATTTGAGGTTCTTTCAATTCCGTATATATTTTTTCATATACTTTTTATAATCTTTCATGTACTTCACTTCCATAGGTAATTTCCAAAGGAAATTAGAGCTTTATTTGAATCTCTTTAGATTCTCCAGTTGATGTTTTTAAGAAACGTGTTCATTTTGAATAACCTCTTTTTTCTTTCTTCATTTGAAGGATGGAAGGTTGCATAGTTCTGAACCACTTATATTTACAGTGATAGCACCATTTTGTTTGAAAACAGCATTCTTGATTAAAGCAAATTTCCAACAGATTTTTTTTCAAGAGCCTAAACTCAGAATTTATATCATATATGACCTACTAATCTGCAACTCAAAGCATGTTAGTGCTTTTCAGGGTATCGGTCTTTCCAAGCTGATTCTCGTTAACATGGAGTGAATCTACATTTCTACCTGTACTCTGACATCTTGTTTCATGTTCCCATGTGCTTGCAACATCCTTGCTCCTATACAGGAGGTGAGTTTATCTTTCTTATAACTCCCACACAGAAAGTCCTCTGCTGTCAGCTCTATTGCTGTCCACCAAGAGGGTTGGAGGTTGTAACTCATCATATGTTGCCTTTTTGTGAAGGAGGCAGGTCATGCTATGGGGAAAGAGTGCTTACCTAATGTATGGGCAGTAGATGCATTGTTGCCACCTTTCCAGTATCCCGGGAAATAGCACATCCAGGGCCTTGATGAAAAGGGGAAGTGCAGAGGTAGACCCATCACTCAAGAGGAGTCTGCAATAGGCATGGAAAAAACAGTGCTCCATACATTATGGTCTAAAACCCCATGTAAACTCATTTTAATTCAAACACATTGACATATGCCTTACAGCCTTCTTTGTGAAGTTGAATTACTTCTCAACAGGAATATTTACAGCCAAAATCAAATTTAGAGAGTAGACAACATATGCACTCTATATGCCAGATCTTCTGTATTCTCCCATGCGCGTCTATACTTCTTTCCCATTCCCATTTGTTGTCTCTTCTAACAGCGTGTTTGCTGTAAGTATAAAGACTAGATAATTAAATCATACTTGAAATTCGATTGTATAATGAATATCCTGCAATGTCCTTTGTGCTTCCTTGCTGCAGAGAAGTACAGGCAACTTTTACCAATAGTATGAAAAATACAGGGGTTTGGTCATTGTTCTTCCAAAGCAGCTGCCATAAGCTAACAACGGCTTTTGGATATTGTGCTACTTCTAGTATTTCTGTGCAGTAGCTTCAGGGCTAAATATTTGTTTATCTTCTGTCATAAAATAATAGACATGAAGATTCTCTGATTTTTGTTTCACCAGATGACCTACCATAACTTATCTAATAAAATATTCCAACTTAGCTAATTTGAAACACTCAGTTACAATTTTTAAGTGAGAAAATTTTAGTGTAGAAGCTTTCCTACAGCAAAGGATACATATTTTAAACTAGAGCCCACTATTTTGTAGGACATTGTGTTTCAACCAGAACAGTCCCAAGGACTGATATCAATAGATAGGGATCAGGTACTAATATTCCATATAAGATTACTATTTATTTCTGCTGTCGGGTCACTTCGTGCAAGTACTGAAATTAGCACTGAGGAGGAATATAAAAATAGGTTCTCTTGAGCTCCTAGATGATCAGCATGAACAAAGACAAAATGTTTTCTTTGAGTAGAGTAAGGAATAGAGAAATTTCTTACCTGGTCCCATGTAGCATCAGTAGGGCGAGTTGAAACTGCTGGAATTTTCAAGCTAAAATCAAAAACACTGACAATACAAACGCTCCCACTTACATAAAATTAACTGTGAGTTGAATTCTGCTAACTCACTGACAGAAAGGAGTCTTCAGTTCACCTCTCCCTCAAATCCAGACTGTCAGTGCGGTTCTTGTTTTTGTTAGGAAATCCCACAGAGCTGATAGTTTGAATGACCTTCTGTCATGCAATATGTGGGAACTGATATAAAAACTTTGGAGATGAGCTACCTCAGCACAGCCAACACGTTTTTCTAGAACAGTGTTTTCCAATTTATCTCTGATGGTTTCAGCAATTCCCGTCCTTCAGACCTGTCCAAAACAACCATCAGTGATTTGTTGTTTGACTCTTACCCCTGAATAAAAACCTTGTCTGAAGTTACAATGTTCTCTCCTGTCTAGTTTTCTACTTAATTTTTTCATTTTGAATTTCAGACTTATCAACGAGTCTTTGAGGGACCAGTTGCTAGTTACCATACAGAAGACTTTCACATACACCCGAACCCAAGCACAGCATCTCTTCATTATCCTCATGGAGTGCATGAAGAAGAAGGAGCTGGTATGTTGAGCTCAATGCATTGTTTTGATCAAGTCTTCAGGTGCCTGAAAAAGGATATAACAAATCTGATCAATGTGATCTAGACTCTAAAATGGTACTATATCATGCTGGCTGTTGTTTTCTTTGTTTGATATTTTTGCATTTAAAGTGATTAATAAAACAGTATTAACTTTCTAAGTTCCTCTACATTTCCTTTGACAGGATAGAACCCAGTTAGTAGGGCATGTATATTACTTCTTTTTAATCATCCTCAGGCATATCATGACTAAAATTCTACCTCAATCAACTATGGAAAAGAGAAGAAGGCATCATTATCTACTGTCACTGGGATCATATTTTAAAGGTGCTGTAGAGTTGCACAAGTATCAGTAGGGCTATTACTTTATTATGGAGATATGTGACAGGAAAAGAAAACAGCTTGTCTCTGAGGCTCCTATTCTGCAGTGGCAAGGCTATCCCTTTAACACACATTTGTACTCTCTTGAAGAACACAAGATCTTTCAACAGTTTCTGGGAGATCCATGAGGCTGCTTTTGCTGAAATATTTTTGAAGCAAAATCACACTGGAAAAACTTGAGATTTAATTCTGGGGGCTTTTATTTTTCACAAACTGACTGAATAGAAGTAATTTTATAACTTAATCTTTCTTCTAAGATTTTTTTTTGGTTCACATTGGAGATTCTGGGAATTCCAGGCTGATGAAAATGCCCTAAAATGAATACCTACTTAGGGAAACAGCATTAATTATTTTATGCTCATTTCTGTTAATGTAAAATAATAAAAATAATATTAATAATTACTGTAGTAACAATAACAAGAAGAAGTACATGTAAGACCTACTTGAAAACCAGTCTTCCACATGCAGATATAAAAAACATATTTAATGATAGAAGATGGAAAAAAAGAATGAGTAAGAGAGGCGAGAAGGAGGAAAGGCATAAAGACAGGAATGTAGAAAGGAATGAAAGATACAAAGCAGAGGCAGACATTGAATTACTACCAAGACTGGAAAAATGCAATTCTGGATTGTTCCAGACATTTAAATCCAGAAATAGTTGTCAGGCTTTGAACAAACCCTGCTACTGCTAAGTTAACTGTGAAGTTTTTGTCTTCAGTATTCACATCAAGATTTTTATTCCAAGTGAGGTTGTGCAATTTTTAAAAGTTTCTTTGCAGATATGCAACATTTGTCACCACTGACATTCTTTACCTACTCGTCTTGTGAAGAGTTATTTGCCAGGAGATGTTTTGCCCAAGATTAGGTGTTCTGAATTTGAATTGATAACACTAACCCAACCACAAGTAAAGAGAATGCATTAAAGCAATTGTTTCTCTGTAGTGCCTCAGTTGTACTTAGTTAATTTTAGCATTGCGTATGCTAGAAAGATTTTATGTCTGAGGTGTGATTGCTAGGCTAATGGTGTCCTTTAAATTTCACAACCTTGTATATATATATCTAAAAGAAAGATGATACTCATGTACTCGTGATGCTGAACACAGCATAACTAGAGGAAATGGATGACTTTGGTGATGTGAAGTACTCTCAGGAGTGAGTGGTCATTTCACTCTTCTTACAAAGCCAGATGTTTCATGTTGCCACATCTGTGTCATTTCTCAAGCTTGGCCTTCTGATTTGGTTGTATGTAAGACAAAACACTGCTTGATGAACTGACTTCATCATTAGTCTGATCAACCTCTCAACAAAGAGAAAGAAGATGCAGGAGATTGTCTTGGAGAGCTCAGCAGCAGCTAAATTGATCATGGCTATTTTCCCTAAGTTCATGGTCAGTGTGCCTGACTGTCTGATTTTGTGGCTGCTGAATTGATAGGGAACAAAGTAGACAGTGCAGGAGAGCCTTGTCATATTACAGTATGCCACTAAATAATTGAGTGCATACAGGGTACAGGCAGGAGGGTGCTCATAAAGTACATCAATACAGCTGAATCACAGATGAGGAGAGGCAAAAAAAATGCAAGTTAATCTCTGGAAAGAAAGAAAAAGCTATCTTTTAAATAATTGTTCTTACTCAACCTGCTTAAAATGTATAAAAAGACTAACATCTCTTTTATAAATTTGAAATAAATGTGGTGGCCAGGGAAAAAGCATATTCGTAACAAAAATTACTCCTTTCACAGAACACCAGATTTATCAAGTTTTGGACATTTTGGATTTCACTCATAGGGAATGGTCTCTGAATTGTATTCCCAGGTAGCATCATTATTATTATGTGTAATGTTCCATTTATTTGTTTAAGTTTGTTTGTTGAATAAAATCTGAGTGTACAAGCTGGATGATAAGGTGAGGCCCTAGAATAGAAGAGATCTAGATCTGTTAGATTTGCAAGACAGAGACAGTTTCACTTCTCAATTTAATGAATAATTTTTATAAAATTATATACTTATCTGAGCTGACACTACAAGCATCAGAGTTGATGTTCAGAAATGTATGTAGACCAAGGTGCTTAACGATGTCTATGGTATAAAAATCTATTTTAAAAGAAGTAGACTGTAGAGGTATATAATATATATATGTATATATAACTGTAGACTGCAAGGGTAGGATATTGTTTTATATATTATTTATGGAGATTCTGTATTGCCACATTTACATATAATTCTTAAAAAATAGTTTATGCCAAGACATTCCTAGAATAGGAGCATGAAGGCTCACCAAAGTTAAGCAGGCAGGAAGTAGAGTTGTAAAACCCAGTCCACAGTCTTTTCAGAAAGCACCACAAACATTTTTCTTGCATGTTCCTATCTCCTGCAAGCAGCACATGAGAAGCTAAAACAGCCCATTTTATGATACTTTTCCTACTTCTCCATGTATATGGAGAAAAGGGATAATTTAAGAAAACGAAGAATTTTTTCCTTAGGTCGTTTGCAGTCCATATCAATTAGCCCAAAGCTACAATAAGATGGAACTCCATACATTACGTATTTTTTTTAATGTACATATATATATAAAATGACAGTGTTCAAGAGTGAGTTTTGATCTTCCATTCTATTTTCATTACTTTGATGGTGTCAGAACACAAGTAACAGGTGAATGCACTGTCAGAGAACTCAGTCTGGCAGGGACATTCCCCAGTGGAGCCCCTCTTGGCCCTGGAGTCAAGTGGAAGAGAGGAAGGAAATCCATCAAGTACCAGGCTAGAAGACTTCACTTCAGGTTGTCCCTGAAAAACACATTGAGTTGGGTGATAGCTCAGAAGTCTGTTTTCAGCTATGCAAAGGAGTATTTATTTCTATCTTAGTAAATAAATTAGCCTTATTATTTTCCCTTAAAGACAGTAATTCTGGTGTCTCAGTTTTCTGACAAATACAGGCTGCTCTATTCTTTTTAGAGTACTTCATTTTGCAGCTTAGATTGGCATGCTGCTGGAGTGCTTTGTTCACAAATCACAGTGTGAATTTCTCAGAAGCCAGAATGTGTTTTCGAACAAGCTGCATGGGTCCATCTCTGGAGCTTCATTGGGCAGGCACTGGGAAAGGCCACTTTGGCAAGACAGAAAGGTCTATGTTCCTGAAAACAACCACAGGAGAGGTTTGCAGTGAGAGACATTTGTTATAAAATTAATTATTCCAAAATAGTGTTTTGAGAGTGAATGGACCTAAGTTTACATCCATTTATTAGAGAATGGAAATTGCTGTGAATCAGAATAGGGCCAATCTTAGCACCCTAGTAATAAAATGGCACATTAATATTAGCAGTAAATCCTTCTAGTTAAGTTTGTCTTCTTATTACTAACATGACCTTTTTCTGCTAAATTTGGAATATTTGAGAGTTCAGTGACTGCATTAAGCAAACTGATAGTATCATTACCTACCACTGCATTACAAGAAGGACTTGCAGAACGAAAAGTCTGGTCAGTGGGCATAGGTTTGTGTGCACCCATGCATTCCTGGAACTCATTTACACATAGAGGCAACAGACACAATTTAAGTAGTTTCTTGCTAGAAGAGAAACTATAAAATTCCATCTCTAATTCATGTCAGCTAGTAATGAATATTTCTTACTTGCTTCTCCTGTTCTCTGTTATTCCTGTACCACAGTGTATGGTCACTGTAGCAATCATGATGGCTTCTCCGGGATAGTGTA